>NC_089273.1:6152613-6257613 GCF_963678975.1 Dysidea avara | reverse complement strand
TACTTGCTTATAAGCAGCTGTCGGGGCACAACAACAGCAACAATGAGTTGTAGTCCAGTCGTTGAGTCCAGTACTTCGATACATAGCACGCGCCTGTAACATTGGCAACGCATGGGCGTTTAAACGGGTAGCAACAGCCACGTTAAGGTCCCGCCATGTAGGAAGGTGTAGAGGGCTTGTTTCTAGTAATTAGCCATACATTTCCCATTTACAAGCAGCTGTCAACTCAAGGTACAATAACGAGTTGTAGTCTAAATAAGTTAGACGTGAAGAACCACTGGGTTCTACGGGATTTAGAAAACCCTCAGGCCCTTAGTAGGGCCTTCGAGTTTTCTAAATCCCGTAGAACCCTGGTTCTTGACGTCTAACTATTATATAGGGTCTGGTCCAGAATCAATACGTAAACTCGTTTTCACACCCCAAGCAAGAGCTCGGGGTGTTTAATCAATTTTTGTCATAAAACGTATACTTCCTTTTAATTTTCAAGCCACGTACGCACTGGAAATGTCATGAACGATAGTCGGTAGAGTCGATGAGAAACACTGAGGGTGGTTTTCTAAGGCTAAAAAGAACACGGGCTGATTCCTTGCTCAGTTCGCCTTTAGTCTTTTCGTTTTCACAACGAATCGATCCGTGACCCTTTTAACCGTAGAAAACTAGCCTCAGTGTCTCTCATCAACTCCACCGGCTATCGTTCATGGCATTTCCAGTGAGTACGTGGCTTGAAATTTAAAAGGGAGTATACGTTTTATGGCGAAAGTTGATTAAACACCCCGAGCCCTTGCTTGGGGTGTGAAAACGAGTTTACGTATTGATTCTGGACCAGACCCTATTTCGGAGTAGGCGCTTATAATCTCTAATCGATAAGCGCCGTGACGAAGAAAAAGCGGTCTGGCCACGCGAGACTAAGTGTACTGAGCTATTAATGTTCACTTCTTATTGCCGTGGTGTACTAAATATTAATCTTTTAGGTGTTAGCTAGACGCGCGTAGTTGTATCGCTCTCAAGACTAGGTGCGCCACTAGTATCACGGTAAGCGTACATGAATTGTGCGTGTGGTTCATTAAAGTTTCTGTTTATGTAGTTTTGTATTTAGGTACAAAAGCAAATACAACACATTTAAAAGGTTTGTTAGTTTACTTGTTGTCTATACAGTTTTACGGGCTGATGATTCAATGCAGGAACTGTATGGAAGTTGTTTTGGCGGCATGGTTTGCTGCATCATGCACTGACAATAATAGCTTGGTAAGCAGTAGTGCTTCTTTCTTGTCAGCTTTAATTTTTCTTTTCAATGATAGTGGCAATGGAACTGCTGCTGCTTATTATGATTACACAGCAGTTCAATAGTTACAGGTATGTCTGTTGTCGTATTACTGACTAACTATTTTAAAATATTCATTTTGTAGGGCTGAATTGTAGAATCACATGCTACTGATACTTCGTTGCGTAGATGCCAGGCACATGATCATGATTGAGTTAACTGTGTTTATGCAGTGAACAGGTATAATAGCTTTTCATAGTTGTCTATTGGAGAATACTCCTTTTCTATTGTAGAACAGTGTGTGGAGTTTAGGAGATGTGAACTAGGAAGAAGAATTATGTCCACACATGTACATCTGGTGAATTTATCAGCTTCATTTCAGTGGTAAGGCCACAAAAGAGCATTTGAATCATTGTTAAGTGATCTCTTTTGTCTGTAGACGTCGTTTGATGATGAAACCTATATAGAAGAAGAAGAATGATGTACCTGCTACTTTTATCAAAGTGAACACTACTGGACACATTTCATGTTGTTTACTCAATGTTGTACAATTTTAAATTTTTTAATAGGAAACCTCTATAGTATGTTCACGTTGAGCTGAATCCTGAAAAACAGCTAAAAATTAAAATTGGATTTTTTCTCAACAGAGTTAACATTTTAGTCTACCAGATGATTATTGGTAACAGCAAAGGTGTCAACAACAGACACGTACGGTTTGGCTCCATTACAAGTTCGGGAAAGGGCTGTAATGGACACTGTACTTATATGGCTTCTCCATAGGAAATGTTTTGTGAAAATTTTGATTGTCTGTAAATACTATGCCAAACATTTGAACAAAAAGATTTTGAACTATTTTTAGCGGGTCAAGCAGTACTACAAATGAGCCAAATTTCAAGATCGTGTGTAATTGCATCCATGAGTTATTAAATGTTTTTGAGGATTCAGCTCAACGTGAACATACTATAATCTTATAATAGTAAAGATATTCACATCAGATATACTACATTGAGTTACACCACAATTATACATTGGTGAGTATATCAAATATGTATTTCTTACATATGCACATATTATACTTCTGTAAACAGAGGTTATACACGTAGTTAACCAGTAGTGTATAAGTCAATTATACTCATATATTATACATAGTAGTGTAAATGGTATCTATACACAGGTACAACCATGGTGTATAACAGATGTGCCACACATGTGTATCCTTGGTGTATATCAGAATAATAAATCAGTTATACACCTATGTATTTCAAATGTTTTGCATGGTGCATACAGCAGTATTATATCTCTGTTCTGAATTGAATATTGACATTCTGTAGCTTTTATTAAAAGCCAATTATAGTTGATTCATGTTCCCCTGAGCCCTAATTGTTTTGTTGTTAACAACTCTTGTTACATGGGCCAGCTGACCAAACATTTCCGAAGCTCTTTAATGCCACAACAGCTTATCAAAAAAGTGATTTAATACAAGCAAGAACAAGTGAGCTATGAAGCTTTAAAAGGCTTACAAACATGTTTACAACATAAAAGCATGCTTGGTTTAGTACAAAACCCTTTGGAGTCAACACATGTTCTGAATCACCTCTTTGATATATTGTTTTTGGTGGGGCTCATGTGAACGTGAATCAGCTATAATTAATGTTTAAAAATTGCACATTTATAGCATAGCTAACACCATTTAAAAAGTTTCTAGTCATGAAATTTTGAAAAGTAGCTTAGAAAATTTTATGTGCCCATATTTTCACAGGCTTATTATATAAACCGCTTATAATTAGTTACAATTTCTGTTCATATAGTTCAGAACATCACATTTATAAGTTAATATACCAGACTATGATCTTATTATTAGTAATTCATAAGTGTTATGTGAGCATTATACATTATACTATAATGACAAGACGATAATTAATGCATGCACAATTACAGTACATAATGTATAAACACACATGTATACTTAAAATTATGTTCAACATTACGAAAGCACAAATTGAAACTCCACTGCTACTGTATGTTAACACAGATACAAATCAATATCAATTTAAATTACAAGATCAGATGACACAATTGAGGGGTCTTATTTTCATTTCAACATGAGGTAGAGCATTCCAGTGTCCATTAAGGAAAATGCTGTACATATTGTTGTACTGATGGTTGAGCTGTATATAGGAACAACTCTTGTACCACCAACCGCCAGCATTACGACCATGTTGACTAACAGCTGCACAATTCCTTCTTGCTTTGTCATTGTCTCTGTCTTTTGTGGTAAATGGCATCGTGGTTAGGGAATAATCACCAGCAAAAGGATCAGTAGAGCTCCCTTCAAATCCTGATATGGTTAATGGATATTGTTCATCAGCCGATCCCACCTTGAAGAGACTATATGATAAATAACCTCTTGTTCCATTGGTCAGTGTGTAATCAATGCGCAGCTCCCATCGTCGATCATTACCAGTAAGGCAATGAAGGGAGTACAGTCCCATCCAAAACTCTCCTGTGGTATCTTTATCGTCAACTGGTAGTGTACCAAATCCCTCTTCATATTCATTCCAGTCTCTGTTAAAGTTAACACTTCCATCAATTCTTCTCTGGATTACTAACCATCCTCCTCCTTGGCATTGAGTGTCACAATAAACTTTAGTGATAGTTGACAAGCCATTAGAACAGAAGTTCTTCATTCTGTACTGGCCAGGATTGTAAGCAACTTCCTCACTGAATGCAGATGGTCTAAATCCCAGATCACAGCAATTCTTAATTGGAGATTTTCTCTTCATAGTCTGAGCCTCAACAGGAATCAGCCATATTACTAGAACAGCAAATATTAACCTGGTCATAGTAATCTTTAGCACAAATACTGTTCACCTCACACATACAGTGATATTCATGTGTCCTCAAACAACAATGAATCTACGTAACTCAAAGTAATGCAGCTTTATATACACACAATGACAATCACGTGTCACTTGTAAGGTCTCTTAAAACTATGCTTGTCATGGATTAAGTTACATGACACTTGAACAACATGTTTATGTAATGCTTATTTGATCAATGTAAACATACCAAAAGTGTACTTAAATATTTAGTAGTAATAGTAAACTGTGACAGCTACTTCAATTAACTGTTATTGATTTCAAAATAAACATACTGAATATTCTGTTACAAAAATATTCACAAACGAAAGTACATGCAGTACATTATAACAACTGCTTACTTTACACTTTTAATATTTCCATATCACTTTTGTTGATACAGCTAATAGGTATCAACTTTCTTGGTATTTTAAGCAGTGCTACTGTGTAATAGGCATTCAACACCAGTAGCTATTTCTTTATTGTGTAATAATATTTTGAAGTACCAAGCAGTAATTGCTCACAGTGCTGTGAGATATTTCTCGCTGTGCTTGAAAATTAATTGCACAGTGGTAGTTATCACAATAATGAAGATATCTGCCTGCTTGCAAACTTTTAATAGTCACTTACAAAAGTGATAGTACCACTTTTATAGACATTGTGGTTGGATTTGTGAAAAGGGGTCTTCCACACACATCATATAATTTATCAGCTTTGATGACTTATAACTTCAGACTGGAAAGGCTATTGACCTGAAATTTGGTCAGTTGTGCAACCCAACACAGCTTAGTTGATAATGATGTTTCTTTATACTACCAGAGAAGTATGCCATGAAATGTCTATGATTTTCCATGAAATGTTAAATCTCCCCTTTGAAATGTACCATGAAAGTTGATTCATGTTATACCATGGGTTGTTTCATGGGCCATGAAATATGTATATTGATCAGATTATCATGGTAATTTCATGGCGTTGCAGAGATTTCATGGGTGCAGTACCCACGAAACGTTAAAATTCATGGGATAAACCATAGATATTTTCATGGATAATTCGTGGTTATTTTCATGGAAATTTCATGCACTGTATCTGGTAGTGAATTTATCATTGAGTTACATATGGTCTTCCAGGTTCATAGAATTGGATATGTGTGAAAGACCCCTTTTTGAAAATCTGGTCCAATTTTTCCTGTATATACTGTAGTAGCGTAGTACAGTAGCATAAACAAACTTGTAACAGTCCATTAATCATTGATGTGGGGGATAGTTGAGTAATTAAGGCACCGTGTTGTGTTAAGCCTGCTATCAAATACTTATGAACTTTATTACAGTGTTTAAGCTGTTGCTAATGGTGATATTTTGTTTGAAAACAACAGTCCATAACATGACCGTGATCTGTTACATGTATACTAACTATGCTTTGTACGGTCAGAAAATAATTATGTACATGAATACTGTATGTTGAAGCATGATATAGATAAACAGTGTTATTCTGTATGTACAGTATAATAAAAGTTAAAACAAAGCAGATGTCATACTGTACATCTGCTGTCAATGTCAAAGTAATTCCATGAACCTCCTACAATTAGATCACTGACTCCACAAGGCTCCACACTCCTTAGTGGATTACCAACTTTGAATGAAAGGGACTTCAGATTGAATTACATTGACATCATGCACAGTCTGCATTTGATAACATTAAATTATACAGTAGATAGTTAAGTAAATCAAATGAATGAAGACATATATACACCACATCTCCACAGCACCAAACATGCCATTGGGTGAGTGAAACCTTTAAGGTGTGAAATAGAGAAAAATAAAGCCCTCAACAAATGTGATTATGTCAGTGCTAGACTGCCAGTTTATTGCTTGACAGAATGTTATTATAGGTAGTATCCTACAAGTATTAGATTATAATATGTATATGTAACTGTGTTATTGTTAAACATCTTGTAACTTTCTGCTGTCACAGCACAAACGGTAAGGGTAGCAAAATAAAGTTAATACTGTTATTTTTATGTGTATATGTGGTATTTATTACAATGGTAAGTCATTATTTATAAAAAATAAAATGACTCTGGTACTGTCCTTGTACTGCGAGAGGAATGAACTGTGACTTGGTGGCTTCATATTGAGATGTATCTGGATTCAGTAGAATAGAATGGTGGACTGGAATGATGGAATAGAATGGTAATTAGATAATTTCACCTAGTGATCACCTCTTTAGAAGACCACCTCCTAACAAGATTACCTCTTTATAAAGACCACCTCCTAACAAGATTACCTCTTTATAAAGACCATTTTACTTTAATGTCTAAATAGTTTTTTTTGTATAGAGTGTATCTCCATAGGATGGTGCTATTGATTAACAGTACACCATGTGCTTAGAAAAGTAAGAGTGATTTATGATGCCCATGTAAAAAAAGCTCGGCTGTGCAAAAGATACATCCATGAAACTAAATTTGACTGGAGACTGAAGGAGCTAATGCCAAATCAGGGGCGTATTTAAGGGGTTCAGGAAACCCCCTTTGAAATTTGAATTTGTGGCAAGAACACCAAAGTGAAACCATTATAGTTTGACTGCACAAATAATACAGAAAGATGGAATAGAGCAAATCTACAGTGCATGTAATAGGTTAGTAGGGTTTCTAGCCCAAAATAGGAAGCCGTATAGTAGATGCATGAATCTGCAGTGATAAATCTGAGATGCAGTGACCAGCCAATTATATTTAAAAGAAATTAATTTAGTATGAATATAGTATAGAACACAGCTGAATGAAAAGTGTCCAGTGTTAAAATTTTGTTAATTGCAATTAGTTGTATAATGAACATTCGCCACTTCAGAATGAGATTTCAGTTGCCAGTTACTTTTACTTTAATGGGTGAACCTGTTCACAGCCTTGTGTGGATTACAACTGATTTTGTTAATTATAGCAAGATTGGTTCTTGGCCACTTCAGATATCAGCTCTTTAAGTTACCAGTTGTTTTGGTTTATTAAGGTCTTTCTCTACAACTGAGCTGTTTTTTCATTGGGTTACATGTACTTGCAGTTTCTTGGATGTACCTTTTTTACAGCGAAGGTGTTTTGGGGTGGATTATAATGGTGTCAGTAGTCTGATGTGTTCGGTCCAATTAGATGAAGCAAAAAGCACCCTGGTAATACAGCTATATCTACAAGTGATCAAATAATGTATGTAATTAACTGAATTTGAATCAAACTTTTTGATCCATCAGACAATGCAGTGATGACCCAGACCTGAAATCATACAGGAGGGCACAGCATGAATGTTGTGTTGTAAAGATAGAATTTCTGAGAGGTCTGGGGTGCAAACTCCAGAAGCTGTAGGATGTTTCACAAACATTAAATAAATTTGTTAAGACTAACAACTTATGACGTCGACTTCATCAGTTTTTCACCTCCCATGTCCAGTTTAGACTGCTCTATACATATGAGACTATAACTCTGCCTCAAACATCATAACGATTATGTAAGAATCCTTTGGTGTGAAGCTAGTTTAGCATGTAGTTACAGTAAATCTATTTAAATGCTTCTTTATAGACACAGTGGAAATAAATACAGCAAAAAAGAGGTTTTTGTAGCTATTGTCTTTGCTACGTACGTACGTACATAAGCTAGTTAGCTAAATGCTTTACCTACACCCTTATAGCTATGACTCAACAACAATAAAAATAGATGCTAAAATACTGCAACTTGGAGACATTTCCGCATAAAATGCATATTTCTGCCTGTAAATATTTTATATACTGCCTTTTGATTGTTATTATATTGTGTAATTTGTAGCATAAATACATATTTTATGAGTGTAATACAATGTTTAATTATTAATTATAATGATTCTGTAAGTGTAGTGCAAATTGTTCCAGTGTTGGTGCATTGATTACTTCGTTAGGGAGGGAGTTCCACTTAGGAATTATTCTTGGGAAGAAACTGTGCTAATAGCTTTCCACTAATGTTGAGATGTTGGTAAATCTCTTGTTATGTCCTCTAGTAACAAGTGGGTTTGTAATGACACATTCTGGTAGAGATATTAGGTATGGATTTGTTAATGGAAAAGTTTGGGTAGGTTCAGACAACCATGCACATGATGCACCCTCTCACAATTGCGCAACAATAGATGTATGTTAGAATAATAATGTTGAAACTGGAAAATTTTGAAATTTGAATGATATGAGATTGAATCTGAGAGTATTTTAAGTGGAAATTATGTACACAAGTAGATGAACCAGGCCTTTTAAACAGACTAATGCACTTCATTGTATGTATGGATAAATTCCATAGCAGAACCAACTGTTATGTATCTGCTGAATGTTCTACTTGAGTAGTTAAGTGACTGCTCTATTAGAGTATCTCGATCTTGTACACCTCCAATGCTGACCTGGGTCCTTGTTGCATAGTGATAATGTCTTGGAAAGATGTTTATAAGGTGGGTTTATGAGTATTTGTATTATTAGTGATCATATAATTGTGCTAAGACAAAATTTCATTATAGAGTAATCCTCAGCATAATCAAGCAAAGCCTAAAAGTGAACCCCCCTCCCCCCCCGAGACAGTGTCAAGTTTGTAAATAAGTAGCTAATTACTGTATATGTGTGAGTGTCTGTATGTATGTTGTGTGTAGGGCGTAGCTGCAAAAAAAACAGCTTTGGCTGATGCTGCCTCCCCGTTAAAATAACCAAAAATTAAATTCCCCACTCTATTAGACTTAGTCACTTAACAGTAGGCATTCCAGTATCCGAGATTTTTTTATAAAAAAAATTCTCCGTATATTCCCCAATAGAACCCTGGCACAAAACAACAACTTGCGTTTAACTTGGGATTGCTCCGTAGTCCGAGTTCCAATGAGGATGAAAATCGCTATGGGGTTTGTCCACACGCTGATCATCATGAAAATCTTAGTTTTGTCGTGCGCGTTTCATATAAGTAAGTTTTGTGCTGTTTTGTAATCTTTTCAAGCCTTGTAATGTATGTAGAATACTTTAAAAAACGTAGTGTCGGGTGGAAGGTAGTCACTGTTGCTTACTTTAAAGTACGTAGTTACTTTGCTCGGGTTAGCGATTTTCAGCTCCAGAGCAATTTTCTGATGGCTGTGTCATCAGCCTCAAAAATACAAACCACTTCAAAGTCAGCATAACAATGCTGTAATTGAAACCACAACTCCACCTTAGGTATTGTTGCATCTTTGTGGCACCTCCACTTTAGTTGTTTACCTTTATAAGTTGTTAACTTGATGTTTTTACTTACTTGAGATAGCCTCTTGCCTGTGGGTATGCACCATTGTATTGAGAAGTGTGCAGTAGGTGAAACATATTTGCTCATTACACAGCATACAAAGATCGCTGAGATCCGATAACATCTGAAGTTACTCTCATCATATGTACAAACTTGCAGCTAGAAGCAACTGCAGTTTCAAGACAGTCCAGATTGCTAGATGGCTTCCTGATTCAATTGTGCCTTTTTTCCCTTTAAACTGTATGGGGAGCTCCGGAGAAAAAATGTACCTTTTTTCAGTTTAAAGCACTGTGCATGCCAAAGTAGTTAATTCCAACCCAACAAACTATATATTTCTGAGATCGGCAATCAATACTCTATCTGTTGAGCATATAAAAAGCCCATTTTTCCAAAATTTAAAAATCGGGCTGGAATGCCTATTAACAGTTGCTAAAACACACAACCTACGTACCGTGACTATTTACGTACACAAAACTTAGCAATCAGCATCCAAACACCTCATAGACAGCGCATGTATTATTTATTTAACACGTTTTGTCCAGTTCCGTAATATACAGTAGTAGTGTGACAATTTCCGGAATTGTTCCGTTTGGGAAAGTAGGTATATCCGCTCATCTGTCTCAGCTTCTGCAAACCGCTTTCTTATACTTATGCAGTAATACTGTTGACTATTTCTTCGCCACCAAGTGTTATCATAATAATCCACTTTGATACAGTTGCCAGTGTCCCGCCTCTTTTAATAGACCACCCAGTTGCAGGTTGCCTGGCAATCACGAATAAATATCAACAAACTTAGGGCGTGATTTGAGTGGCCACTATCCGTTGTTTATTTAGCCTCACCCATTTTGGCTCCAAAATAACCAGTTGCGGTAGCAACCAGTTTGTTTTTCGCGAGTAAACAATAGCAACCAACTATTCAAGCACAGCTCTTGTAAGGATTGACGGAATGGAAAGAATGAAGTTTCTTTGGTTTATCAGCGTGTTTGCTGTTGCAGCAATTATCAGCGTTCGAGCACAAAGTGAGTCTGGTCTAAAGATATGAGTTTCTACCACTATAAAGACTTGCACAAGCAGCTGCATACCGTCATAATATGTCACTTGCCAAACTGGGAGTGCTAAATCGAGAGTAAACTGTAGTTAATACAAACGGCTTCGGCATTCAGTCCCTATCTTAAGGGTCATGTTCCAGCATCAGTTGACCTTGCACTGGGGGAGGGGCGTCTTGGGGCCGTTTAAGCCCCATTTTTTTCTATTCTGTGTTCTGTAGGTTCTGTTTCAGTAGCTCTGTAGGTGTAGGAATAGGCTAAACCCATTTTATAGACATCTTAGCGTAGAGTAGAGTGTGGTGGATGGGAGTGCCAACTTGGGTCGGTTCTTCTTTCTAAAAAAATTAAAAAATCTGTAGTGATAGAGGTACGGAGTGACACATTATTAAAAGGTGTTCCGTCATTGAATGCGTTTGTTAATGCCAAAAGTTATATTCAATCCTGGCACTTTCACAAATTGTTGTTCGCTCCTGCAGGCTCAGCTACCTATAGCTAGTTACATGTTTTATTGTTAAAGCTATACATTTTGCTTACATGTCAGTTTCAAACTGGATCGTGTAAGTGTAAGTAGTGTAGTAGCTACAGTTAAAACAAGGTGTTTTCTGCTATATGCATAGTCATAAAGTCTTGTAGCTAGTTAGATATGTTTCTTAGTAAAAATAATCACCCGGGTGTAATCATTGACGTATGTTTAGCCATTGAAGTGTGCCAGGTTGACTCACTTTAAGCACTTCAGTTTACAACTTTTGGGAATTGTTTTCTAGTGGTGAATAGCAAAGGCCTGTTAAAATTTTTTTGCCAAGGAAATGTGTGCCATTTTTCCATTGTTGCTTCATTAGCAGACCTTTGCTATTCATTACCAGTAATCAATGATCCCAAATTTGTAGATCTGGCTGCATAATAATTCTATTGGAGATCCAGAAAAAAGCAGTCTCCGCCCCACACAAAAAGAAAGTGGTCTGGGCACTAGACTACTTAAGTACCATATCAGTATAAAGTCATGTCAACTTAATTACGTAGCTATTTTATGAGCCTGACTGAGGCACACTTTTCATAGATTGAAGAGTTAAATAAGTTTTCAAAAGTAAAGCAGTATTTAATTAAAATTTAATACTGTGGACACAAGCCTTTCATTCTTCCCTGCATTTAGCGTAAGTGACCGTTTATCGACCATACCTCATACCTTAACTTCTAACTTTGTGAAGGAACGTCCTACAAGCTTCCAACTTTCACCATCTTCTCTGGTTGCCATTCAGCTATTGAAAGAGCAGTTCTTCCATACACCAATTCGTTTAATGCTCTGCGTAGTAGACTGAGACCATGTAAAGGCTGAATTATCGACCGCATGTACATTTTTCCATAGATGAATTATTAGCCAGTTGCTAAACAACATTACACCTGAAAACTCTACCACATCCTACTATATATTATACAATTCAGCATGTAATAATGTACAAACTCACCAAGTTACAGATTAATCATGTGATTGGAATGTGAGTTATGGGCGAAACCAGTTTAATAACACATAAAATATCACCTTTGTCAACAATACAACATTAAAAACTACAGGTCTTTATCTATAGACTAGTCTTTGCTTGAAACCTTCTTTAAAACAACGTGGCTGCTTTTGCTACTCCATTACACTACTGAACAAGGGCAGATTCAATTGCATGATGTATCAACGGATCCATCTTATCATCCAAACGTGTTTCAGGTTTCATCACAACTGTAAGAATTTATAGAACCTGGGACAATACATTTCCACTGTATGGTAATAGTCTTGGCCTTTTTGGGTGACTTATTGCCTTCTTCTCCACTCAACCATAGCAAAATCACCTTCGCATTTGCAAACAAACCTGAAACGGGAAGCACTCGGTCAAGTATGTTGTTAAACCCCTCTCTGATGGTTAAAAACCTGTAAAGGAGGATTAAACCATAGACAGAACAATAAACAAGTACAAATGTATGGAGGAATTCATTGTTTTTAGGGGAAAATGTTAGGTTGATAATACAAAGCAGTCGATAATTGGTCACTTATGCTAACTATACATTTGATTTAAGGTTGCTTGTGAAATGCAAATAAACCAATTCGCACACATGAGTTGTGAACGTGATCATGTGAATGCTGCTCACAATGTTTAAACGTGCTAAATAACTAAATCAGTATACTCCTGGCATTGTCCAACAGTCTAAGGTGATGAGTAAGCTGTTTACGTTATTACAGTGTACAAGGAGCTTGGTTATAAAGAAATAGCTCATGTGTGCAAAACCACACATCCAAATTGTTCGATCAGTTGCATTCTCAAGCAGCTTGAAATAAACTGCAGCTACCATTCACTTGTAAATACCTGATGGTCTAAAACACACCATGGCTGCAAACGAGATAGTGCTGTTTCATCAAGGTCACACATCCTCATTGTATTTTATACCTTTTTGTGTAATAAAGTTATGGGGATGTGGGGACACATAACAGGGCCGTAGTGGGTGGTCCGGCCGGACCGGCTATGGCCGGACTGGTTTTGGGCTTGCTAATACTTTATAAGTGCTTACCTTTTGTATAATTACAAATCGAATTCATGATGCCAACAAAGCACCCTACAGTTATGAGTATACAGGAATTATAATAATTATTAGGCTGGTCTCAAATAATTGATTGTGGGACTCATATTTGTATCCTAATATTTTCGCTTACTTTGTTTATAAAGTATCCTGTCATTTTATCAATTTGTATCACTTCAAATGCTATGGAAAAAACTGCTACTTTTTCTCTATATTGTAACACTGGACTATTATTAATAATGATTTGTCTTGTATTCTATATGATGCACTGTTGTTGTATGCGCATGTGTGGAGTGTGAATGAGAAGTGTTACCTCGTGTTGTTGAAGCGCATCCAGTTAGCTTTGAACCGGTTATTACAATATCATTATGGCGAAGAATGATCAACTTTCCCTTCCAAAAATTCATGAGTCCCCCATTCAACCTATCCGACATGGATTTACTTCCACCTCTAGTAAGGTTTGCCGGACTGGTTTTATATTGCCGACTACGGCCCTGCATAAAAAAATTTGCTTACCTTTGCAAGCTTTGAAATTTGTGTCTCCTTTATTCCAATATGTTATGTCCATACTATTTTCAGTACTTTTTTGCATGACAGAATGTAGTTATCCTATCTTGTTATTGTAATTCCATTATTCCTTCCATCTACACGTGGCATGAACAGGCTAAAAGCGTATATATGGTGATCGGGTGAGGTTAAACAGGCACCCTTTACCCCACTAGTTTTTGCAACTACTGTGGGATAGAGAGGTAACAGTTTTTTATTGCAGACTTGCTGATCTTTTGTCCCTCAGGAACACACTAACTTATAGTAACACATTGGCATGGCTCTGACACACACTATCTTTTTCATTGTTAAGATCTGCAACAATGTGCATCCGTGGAAGCCAGTCCATTTCCTATCGCTCAGCTGATGCTTTTCTGAAGATGGTCCTGGCTTTGGGCCTTAAGAATTTTAAGTTATCAGCTTTTGTCCAGCACTTATGCTATCTGTGCTCAGGGTGGTGGCAAGGGCATAACATCTAGCCCAGGGAAAAATCACCTACAATATGTAAAATTAATGTACAGTATGTGTAGTGTACGTTTTATTATATAATTTATTTCATACAGCTATAGTAAGCTCGAGTTCAGCAGCTCCAATGCCAACCCAAACAGCTGGTATGTTAACTATGTTTTTATGTATTTATTGTAATATACTGTATTATACGCCCCTTTTAGCTAGCGTAGGCTTTCAATGACTTTACTCACACATTGCCCAGCAATGTCATATGAGCTCATGGTTTTGATGGCCAGCCAGCTCAAAATACAGTACACTCTGATTTGCTATATTAAGTGACCTAATGCTTTTGCCATGAAGGTTCATAGTGAACATTACCATTGTACAACAATTGTGACCAAGTTTCTGTAAACGAAACACTAAATACTTGCCATGTGTACAAGGCAAACAGCTCAAGGGAACGAGTCTATAATCGAAAGATAGAGGAATTGATCACTGTATAAATACTTTTCAGTGGTTTAGATTATAAACACCATTGAGTTATACTTAAAAAATAACCAATCACATGCAATTAGTGGCAACTGAGATACTCTAATAGTGCAGTTATGACTATTTTAGCAATGTATCGAACATAATAAGCAAGTGTTTTAGAATGTTTTGTAACAAGTTTGTGAAGAGTTCAGCTACATACAACTGTAGCAAATTCAGCTCTAGTACAAGTCATCCTATAAAGATGTCGCATATAATAGCTGTGACACGGGCACAAGGGCTTTGCCTAATACGTATGCCAGACTGCTGAGGGAATACACATCAGGCAAAGCCCGAATGCCCCGTGTTGCAGCTAATATGTGACACTTATCATGTAGTACATTCTGGTTATGTTCGGTTACGATGAATGGACATATCCTAGAGATATTTTGGTTAATTAAGTTTAATGTTTTAATGAACTGTTTATGGAAAAATTACGGAGTTCACTAAAGGCCTAGAGAGTAAGCTTGCTTTTAGAGTGGTTACTCCATGCAGGGTGGTAGCTTTGTGACGGGGGTGTGTCCGTATTCGAAAATGTGCGGACACGATCAGTGAAATAGATATAGCACTAGTTCTCACCTTTTTCAACTGGTAGGATGGTGAGGATAATAAAATGCTCTCCATCTGATTGGTTTTCATGGTGAAATCAAAGTTGTACATCCTGATCACATGAGTATTAATTGATCCCCACAATTTATTTTGGCCTAAACATCTTTATAATCACTGCCGAGTTGTAGCCCGGCTAGCTGGACTACATACGAAATGTAGCCCGGTTAACAATTCTCCCTTTTTGAATGTTTAGCTACTGTATGTGATAATATTACTCATGTGCAAACTTATATAATTTACAGCTAAATATTTCAAATAGACCATAACAACTAAAACACATTTCTCTTCTTCTTATATATACGTATATGAAACAAAAGGACAAGTAAAAAAGCCCCAAAGCCAGCAATGGGTTGGCTTTAGGGCTGTCAGTTACAAAAATGAGTAATTTCTATACCAAATGATCATTAATAATTATTAGCAGTGATTGGAATTAACTTTTACAGCCATTTTTGGCTACCACTTTTCTTTTACATCTTTATCACAGTTTTGCTGATGTGGTATAGATTAATGTACTCACTAATTATTTATGCTGATCACACGCATGTATTCTGCAGGTACATCGAATGCAACCGTGGTAGCTGTGTCAAGCTCAGTGCAAACAGCTTCAGGCAAGTTCACATTGATACTTGGAATGTCATTAGTGCTGTATGATGTGTTGCATATGTACATATGCATGTATCATTAAAAGACTATTCTGAAAAAAGTTTCATTGTAGATTGAAGTGATGCATAATTACAAAGGCGTTCTTGGTCAGTTAACCCATTAACAGCCATGCCGATTTCACGGCATTTTATAATCACAAGTGGATTGAGAAACCTCCTGATACACAAACAACACATATATATATATATGGCAACATTCCATTCCATTCTCTATCCTCCTTACTTACTATATAACTTCCTCAACATTACTTACCTTCAGTGTCTTGTTGAGTCTCTCCACCAAACCACAATTTTTGGATGGTATGGAGAAGTCAGAATCTGGTTGATATGCAGCAAATTGTACTCTGACCGTATCATATATATAAGAGCCTTGCCATCTCTCTTCAGCAAATCCACCAGTTCAGGAATTTCAGAAACACTGAATGTGTCAGCTAGTCTGAGACTGCTGCCTTAACGGTAACTACTCTTCCCTGCACACTGACATGACACGTGCACACTGCACAGGAATAGTCCTCTCCAAACTAAAATTCTCCTCCTCCATGAGGTCACTTCTCAGTCCTAGAACAATCAGTATTCAATAACAAACTACACTTCAACAAACTCTTCATAATAAAGCAGCTATCTCACTGGTTGTCTTCTGCCACGGTAGCTATTATGTTTATCCAGCATCATTAGGGCATTGTCTTGATGTATGCCCTCATCTACCACAATTTTAGCATACTTGAGGCTCTTTAGCCTCTTCTCCAACTTAACCACATCCTCTCTCTTCAAGGTAGTAGATGAACTCACCTTCTTAGTATGTTTAGCTAAGTGTCACACTATTCCACAGAAATACATTCCTCTGAATGTACATTTTGCTCTTGTTGCTCAAATTTGGAGCAGTTTCCCACAACTCTCCTTTCTAACTTGTTTGTAATTGTTAGCCAGTCAACCAGCTTCCTCACTACTTTTATATCCTTCACCCAGATCTTCGCTCCTTCACTTCTTCTGGTAAACACTTACATAAGTAAACTGTTCCTTCATCAATGCACATCCATTTCATCTACAATAGTCTGTTTGAAGAGTTCTTCATCCATTTCTCTAGCCAAATTCCTAACATGAATAATCAGTTCCACTGGTGTTTTATTCTCAAATGACCTCACAGCCTGACACCATTTCTGGTAGGTCTCTTCATTGATTATAGCATTGAAGAATAGCAGCCTTCACTCTGTCATAATCTCAAGTATTCTCATCTGTCATTGCTGTGTAGGCCAGTTGCACCTTTCCTGTCATTGAGGTGTAGGAATAGCTGTTTTTTTCTCTTTGTTCCCATGAGCTTCAGCTGCTCTCTCAAAAGTTTTTTAGGATAGCTTTAATATCATCACTTGCTTTTATTATACATCTTTGTGAGTTTCAGTGACTCTGACCCCAGCAAGACATTCTCTCTGTCAGTTTCTTTGCATCTCGCTCTCTCCTCAAATCACTCCTTCTCATAGCTCCTCAGCTAGCTCCTGTTCATACCTCTAATAATGCCATTTTTCTTCAGCTTGTTCTTGTTGCTTCTTTTCAGTGCGCTATTGCTCATGGTGCCTCTGGTCCTCAGTTTTCTCTCTTTTCCTTTGCTATCCAAGCCTTCAGTAACTTCATGACTTCACTCATCTCTCCAGTTGGTTGATAGCATTTCCAGATGGTAGCATACATCAAACAGGTCTAGCTAGACAACTGACAGTGAAACCTCTTACAATCTGACACCTCTGTATTCCTGAATACCTCTACAATCTGACATTATTTATGTAATAATATGATGTTTTCTAAGTAATTCTACTTGATAATCATACTTTCTCACTAGTCTGACACAATTTTCTTGTCCAATTCTATGTCAGATTATACAAATTTCAATGTCCATACGTGCATTGAGATCACATATATACATGTTATGTAAGATTTAGTACTAGTAAGATTAATGTTCATACTGTATATGTACACAGCTAATACACTCAGCAACATGCTGCATGACCATATTCAGAACAAATTCTACTAATTACACAACAACGTATAACTAGTCATCCATCACTACAGACTACCATGGTTTTGACATACTTTACAATCTATATATGTGACTAAGCCTGTGAAAAGAGGGAATGTGGGCACAAACTACACCCCACCACATAACATCTCAGATCTGGGATGCCATATTTTTATTCTGAAACTTATACTTTAAAGCCAACTACATGTAAATGTTAAATAAGTGCTGAAAATTTCATGGCCAAGCAATAATGAAATACAAAGCTATGACACATCAAAGTTTGAAAAATTATGTGTGCCCACGAGCCCTGTTTTCACAAGCCTGGTCACATAATATTATGTAGGTGCACATATGTGCTATTATGATTGGTTTACAACCTGTGTATAACGTATAGTAAATTGTAATTCTCATATTCAGGTTTCACTCTCGGTGGAACACCAGTTCCTACACAGACACCAGCAGGTAAATGTTATATATTGTTGCTGTCTTACATTGTGTTTTTATTATTCTCAAAATGTACTCAATTTTTTCATAATGTGTCTGGCTTTTCTGGATTTTTTAAAAGCAAAATGTACAGTAGCAATTGTATGTTAAGCATGGAGATTTCTTCTTCTCATAAAACTAAATAATGGCAAGAACTAACCTGACAATACATTCATGGTGCTTTGGCAGTATTTGTTAAGCATAACTAAGCCCAAAAATGCCTTCACTATGACCCAAAATACTTCCAACAGGTTGCTATATAATTTATCTTTAACGGAATTTTCTATAGTTTGACTGACTCACTGACATATTGACTGACTGACTGACTGACTGACTGACTGACTGACTGACTGACTGACTGACTGACTGACTGACTGACTGACTGACTGACTGACTGACTGACTGACTGACTGACTGACTGACTGACTGACTGACTGACTGACTGACTGACTGACTGACTGACTGACTGACTGACTGACTGACTGACTGACTGACTGACTGACTGACTGACTGACTGACTGACTGACTGACTGACTGGCAGATATACTTGCTTACTTTCTAATGCCACTTACGTAACTTGATAGCAACTGGGCAATATGCTTGAATTTTTCGCTGTTCAGTGTCACTTCAGTGCATTTTGGCATACTACATCGTGGCCTTACTTTTGCCTCCTTTGTGTACAATTTACATTGAGGGTGTCAATTCACAGCATCGTACGATGGCTTCCCTATGGTTATAACAGGAATAATCTGTATTTTCTGTAGTGACTAAATTGATTGGAGAGGTGTTTCTCATGCTGCTCTTCATTTGTAGTGCTGTGTAACAGGCTGGTATAGCTGAAAACAAAGTGTATTGGCCACTCACACTTTTCAGTAATTGATTGTTGAGCAGACAAAAATAATAACAAGTCTGGCAGCATTCTTTTTTTTTGATGTGGTATGTGCGTGTTCACCAGTCATAATGTTACAAAAAAGTAAACAAACAAGAGCAAGTAACTTTTTATACTTGATTAAGGATCATACAAAAGGAGCGAAACAAGGGAATTTGCTTGCCATAATTCATTGCATGCACCAACACTGGTAGCGTTGGCAATGCATCACCACCTGAAAATAAAATTTTAACTCGTGAAAACAGTTAGGGGTGGCTTAATGAACGCTACATTTTTCTGTTACAAGCAGCTATCAAGAGTGTTAAGGTACAACAACTACATAAAGGTATAAATAAGTTAGATTTCAGACCACAAGGTCTACATAGTTTAGTAACCCTCAAACCCTGTAGTAGCACCATCGCTCTGCTTAGGCAGCACAACACAGGGCATTTTGGGTTAATAAATCTCTAGAACCAACTTCTAGTTATTATTTAGAATATTTTAAGTAATATTTCCTTTGATGTCTAAGGTTACGAAATCCGATAGAAACCAAAGGCAAGGTTACTAAATAGTTAGTAACTTGTGGTCTTGCTGGTGGTTGTTTACTATGTTCATCAAACAAAAATTGGCAAAGCCCAAAACAAAATGTCCTTACTGTTAGCTTACTTTCTAGACAAGACAGGTGTCATTAGCATTCAGCTATGCATTAAACAATACCATTGTGCAGCATGGTGTGACTCAAAACAAGTTTGAAGGATAAATCTCAATGCTAGCACTTACAATTTGATTCTTAATAGCTTACTTTCTGGATAAGACAAACGTCTTTCTAGCCCAGAATAGTAGCTACTTGATACTGGCACTATTGTCACTGAACATGAATGCTACGCCAATGCACTAGCACTGACACGATCAACTTGACTTAAGACTGATGTGATCAACTTGACTTAAGGATAAACCTCAATGCTAGCACACACAGTTTGCCACTTTGTCTCACTAATCTACGAAATTTTCTAAATCACTTAAAATGGGTCAACATCAGTTTCTAGCTAAGGCAATGAAGCTTGTGGTTAGCCTCACCAACACTGTCTTCAGGTCTCTAAATATCCTAAAAACCTTGTTGACCCATTCTAACTAATACATAGATGTCTCCATCTTCAGGGAAAATTTAACTCAATGTTGGTGCATTTACTGTATGTCTTAAAATATGTACCATTTACCTACAACAGTAATGTATAATGTGCCCAAAAGTCAAAATCAGGTAAAATTTGGGAATGAATGTCCACAAGTACACTGTATATCTTCAGGTATACAAAACTTCCCTTTAATCACTTTTTCTATGATCCAATTCAAAATGCATGGAAAAATTTCAAAAATCAACTTAATAGAGCTCTAACCAGGGACCTCCATATTGAACACCCAAATCCTTAACTACTGAGCCATTACTATGATGGCTGGTATCCTCATTTAACTTAAGAAAATTGTAGCTAAAATCGACTCAATAGTACATAAAAGTATATATATTCCAATAGAAGTTCTAAATTGATTTAAGTAATAGTTAGACTTCAGACCACAGGGGTCTAAGTAATTTAGTAACCCGATGGCCCTGTGTTTTGGCGCCTGAGCGAAGCGAAGGCGCTACTACAGGGCCTGAGGGTTGCTAAATTACTTAGACCCCTGTGGTCTGAAGTCTAAGTTATTTAGACCCTTTATGTAGTTGTTGTACCTTAACACTGTTGTCAGCTGCTTGTAACAGAGAAATGTAGCGTTCATTAGTAGAAACAAGCCATTACTCCACCCGTAACAACAGTTATGGGTTTAAATTAATTTTCAGGTGGCGATGCGTTGCCAACGCTACCAGTCCGGGTGCGCGTAATAAGCATGAAAAGGGTCTAAGTAACTTAGACACCTCCAAATTCCACCAAATCCACCACAAAAAGGGTCTAATACGTTTACGTGTTTTCCATTTAGAATTCCTACAAAATGTGCACTCTACTGGAGTATTACAATAATACTAAAAAGGCAATGAAAACAATACAACTATAACTTCTGTCTTCAATAATAATCATTGTGTCTGCAGATATGTAAGAAAAATATTAGCAAAAACAAGTCCCAAAGATATACAGTACAAAATGAAATGAAATCCACATAAAAAAGGGTACAGCTTTTAATAGCTTGAGTGAAAAGTTGTGAAATCAAAGGTGGCAGTGACTGCAATGGTCATGTATTATGTGGATATATTGCATTTTTACAAAGCTTGAAATATGTACAATTATTTTTTTGTAATGGATGAATACGTGATGGCTTCTAAACCGGCAGTGTATGAAGCTTGTCTATCTACTCTACATTAGTCAAAAATTCACCCATTACTGGAAAGTATATTCATTGGGCTACTTAGACAAGGATGAATAATCCTTGTAACAGCATTCACTCACTTGTTATGATGTGCTGCAGATCGACGTCTGGTTCCCCCTAACTTGTGAGTGCATGGCCTGGCAACCATTTTTATAAATGTCTGGTTCACATGAATTTTACATGCTGTGACCTTCCGGTGAAGCTATTAGTGTTTATTTCAGCTTGATACAGTGAACTGGGAAGGAGTTATGAATCATTTTCTAAAAGTATATAAGTTATGAATCATTTTCTAAAAGTATATGTATTTTCATGCATGTTTTAATTGCATAAACGTTGTTTCTCAGTGAGTTTTATCTCCTGGATTTTGTTGAAGGTTAAGCCTCTAGGTACTGTTTTATTCCTTATTACATCACAAATACATTGGCAGAAATGGCATAGCATAGATTTATCAGTTCGACAGTTATATATAGCTTTGTTTGAGACAAAGCATAAAAACCGATTCACATATCAGCATATGTATTCTCAGTGCATTGTTACTAAATGTTATGTGCAGGTTTAAGGGTTATATAAATAAATGCTAATAAATTTTTATAATGGCTGCATGCACTACTAACATTTATTAATACTTACTGTAGCTGCTACCTTTGATTTCACAACTTTTTCACCCAGGTCACCTCCAGCTTGGTTTTTTTGTGTGGATTGTCTTGACAGTGCTAATTTCTTGGCCTCCTTGTAATTATAAGAAAAAGATAACACTCCAAACACAATGTACTCTAATGTAATGCATATAGTATTAAGAATAATTGTTGCACGTTAACATTTAAACATGAAACAATATACATGTGTATTGCTTAATATTACATAGCACCTCCTACTGTTACTATTGATGGAAGCAATGTGACACGGGTGTCATTATCGGATACTGTGGAACTATCTGTTACCATTGAATCCACTGAGCCTGTAGATGTACAATGGCTCTTCCTATTTGAAACTCCAGTTAATGAATCATTAATCACTAATGCAGAGTCAAATGGCGCTATTGTTAGATCAACCCTAACTCTGAGGAACATCAGCCGTGACCAATTAGGACTTTACTTTATTACTGTGAGTAGCTCAGCTGGACAAGATGGAGTTTCCATCACTGTAGAACTAAATATCCGTAAGTGGAACATATGCAGGCATTTCACATGTTACAATATAAAGACCATTATAAGATGTATATACACAGTAAATTATTTTACAAGTGTTTCATGAAAATTTTACTATGTACAGTAAATCTTGTTAATATATGTGACAAGATCTGCAAAAACCCAACATAATGTCAACCTGACATAATATAGTTAGCCGTGTGTATATATGCTCTGGCAAAGTTTCAGCCTGATATGCCAATAACTTTCAGAGTTACATATAACCCACAAAGTAGCAACAACAGAAAAATTGATTTGTACAGCAAGCATGTATGAATATGTTATATAGGGAAAGTAAATTACTTACTCTTACTGAAGCGGTTATAGCTTACTAAGTTTGTAACATACAATATTATAATTTGCACATATTGTTTGCCAGAACGAATTTCTGTGGTAAGATTTTCCTTGTGTCACACACATATAGTTAAAGGCATATTCAGTGGAGAAAAATGAATCGCTTACTATCGCTTCAACTGGACATAAACAAATTCCTGCATAACATACGTACTTTATCCTTTTGTCTACCACAAGTAAATAAAGAGTTTTGAATTTCTCTTGAGTGGGTGAATAAAATGATATCAAGGTTTTTATTGTAGACCCTTTCTTTACTAAGAACAAAGCACAAAGCACTCAAAAAATTATGGAACTTTAAAAATATTATGTAAGTAATTTACACAATAGTTTATATGGTAAAATTTAGGTCTGTCCATTTCACAATTTACACAAGGGCAACATTGTGTGACATGTGTGACCCGCTGGACAAAAACCCAAACTTCATTTTATGACTTTTTTGGTATCTATAGGGGAAAATGAATGGGCTGTTAAGGTTTCAGTTGTCTGGTAAGTGCTTTCAGAGTTGTAGTGATGGACAACGAGAAGAGCAACACAATCGATTTGTACAGTACCTCTACAAGAAAAAAAATACTGGCGCTTGTTTAATTGATCAAGTACAATGGGCTACACAATTGTGAATTGTGTCATTTTGTTACTATGAACAGGAGCATTTATCAAGGTATAGATTTTGGCCTAAATACACCCATGCCATTTAGCAAGAAAGCTGTTTAACTCTTCGAGTTCCAAAGTCCAATATATTGGACACAAGTACTTGGGCTGGTATAAACTAATGACTACTTATCAGTACACAATAAAAAGAATTCACTAACACAACGATACTCATCATGAAATTCCTGACTAAATCACACCAAGTATCGTTTTGTTTGAAGAGAATCTCCACTGCTAAGCCGCCAAGAAAAACTAGCTCTTCCATTATCGTCCGCCATTACTCTACACCTGCTACTTTGATCGGCCATATCTTGATGGTACTTAGTCCTAGCATATCAAACTAAATGCCATTAGACTCAGCACATGAGGGCAATTCAATTTGTATACAAAAGATCATGTGACTGCCTCACAAATTCACAATAAAGAAATAATGAAGCGGATGTTCTGTGGAGACGACATCACCCGTTCATCGCTTCATATCACAAGTACTGTTTTGTGCAGAGCGAAACTGTTAAGATATTATTGTTGTGTATGAAATTACCATTAAGTCAATGACAAACAATAATCCATCTTGGTTTTACAGAAGACCACTTCCATCCTTGTAACACAAAGTTACGTATTCCTCCATACTTGAACATTAATTTGGTCCTCGAAGAGTTAATTAATTAAGCTGAGAAACTGCAACAATAAAGTCACTTTTTATTGCAGCATAAAAACACATAACCCATGTTTGCTTCATGGTATAGAAATGAAATAAAAATATTCTTTCTCTCCATGAAGTGGCAAATCGCGTAGTGTATTGGAGAGCTGGTTTTGTATCTGCCTTCATGGTTTACTGGAGCAATTAAAATGTGTGTAAAATTATTTTTGTAGCACATATTTTTAACCAATGTATTTCAATCTCAAAACAGAATTATGTAAACAAGTCAGGTTTTTGCTGAACAGGTCACATATCAAGACACACAGTTACTGTAGTGTGTTGTGTGGCTAGGAAAGCTGGCGTACCACACAGTGAGTATATTTACATGAAGAAACAGAAAACGATTTTTATGCATACATAGCTATGTGCTCCCTTCTCGAATTTGAATCATTCTAATACTGCAAACACCCTCCATCTTCAGCACCACACATACCACACAATAGTAAAATATAAACCTTCAAAATTCAGTTTAATTTTCTTCATTTGGAGGGGGGGGGGCTTAGATTATTCTTTCCACACACTTTACAAGAACCATTGTAAAATGCAAATGTGTAGCTCAATTGTCTTGAGCTTTGTTTCACTTTAAGGCCGTATTGCAGCACAATCACATACGAAGCTAGGTGCAAATCTGTTTAATAGTCATAGAGTCACGGAAGATTGTTTGCATAAAAAAAGGCCAAGTTATTGTTATGCCCACAGAGTAAACCGGGTAGTGTCTAATCACTGGACTGGAATACTGGAATGGACTACTGGACTGACATTTGTTTTGGTTTTGCACATTTTTAAGGTGGGGGTTACTGTACATTTGGGTGAATTGTGACAACATTTCATCACTGAGTGGTGAATATGATCCTAAAAAGTAGCTGTGATAAGCCAAATGGGTTCAATTAAATGTATTCTATTCATTGCTTGACAGTACATATCTACTCTACTGTATAGCAGATACAAACACTTACTGATCATCTGATCACGAAGTTTTGAAACATGACAACACGATTGATCACGTGCGTGACATTGTAAATGACTAAAACTAACCAAACTAATCCTATTAGTTTGTTCTACAACTAGAAATAGATTAGTTAAACACTTACTGATATCTTTATGACCAGCGGTTTGAGTACTAGAGAAAATCGCTCCGAGCCAGACACGACTAGGAAGAACAATATAACACTTAAAGCACCACCTTGCTTGTGTGTACGAAAAATACAGTACTCGGGGGTGTCTCGAGGCAAATACAGCACTCGGCTTCGCCTCATGCTGTATTAGCCTCTTGACACACACCCTCATACTGTATTTTTCGTACACCCGCGCGGCAGTGCTTTAACGCTAACATACAGTAGAGTAGATACTGTCCAGCAGTGATAGAATGCATTTAACTGAACCATCCATTTGGCTTATCACAGTTACATTTCAGGATTAAAGTATCATAATTCACCACTCAGTGATGAAATGTTGTCACAAGTCACCCAAATGTACAGTAGTAAATGGGTAAAACCAAAAAATGTCAGTCCAGTAGTCCATTCCAGTATTCCAGTCCAGTACTCCGGTCCAGTGATTAGACACTACCAGGTAAACCACTTACTAAAATAGTTTTAAAATCAGTATGTGTATAGGTTAACTATCATAGCTCAAACCTTTTGTAGTTTAAAAGAAACTACACTGACAGCTGTAGAGTTACAAGGCAAAAGCTAAAACTTGTCAATCACTGGATTGAAATACCATAATAGAACAGTCACCATGGGGTAATAAAGGTACATGAGAAATTTCAGGAAAAAAACTTACTCGTGTTTGAACCAGGGATCTCCATACTGAACACCTAAATACTTAACCACTGAGCTGGTGCTGTTATCATCACCTCACTTAATTTCTACCTTATAAATGAAAATCCCTAAAATCTACTCAATAGTAAAAAAGTACATAATTTCATAGATCTACCAATGAAAAATGTAGATTGTTCTAGAACGTTCTATGAGTGTTGTAATAGAAGTTCTCAAGAAAAATGTGTGCTGTTTTAGAGCATTACAAAAGTAATACAATACTATTACAACGTTTCTAGTATTCCATCACATCAAAGCCGATATCATAGTCATTTTGGTACAGATCGGTGGGATAGTACACAACTATTAAGACCTACTCACCCAATCATGGGCCAATCATTACCATCATAATCATCATAATAAGTGTTATGTTTATAAAACTTGTAACAACAAGTGGAAAATTGTATTCTAGCATAAAAGGTGTAGGATTTGCTTTGTAAAATTGAAAAACTGAAATTTACCATGATTTGCATGAAAAACCGAGTTACTCTAATAGAACAATCACTGCAAAATCTTAATTAATAGACAAATAATATGCCTACAAATTTATTTTGTTATTAAATACTATTGCAAGTAAATACAGGCACTACATGTATATTACAACTATATATATTAAAATTATTAAATAGCAATGAACAAGCAATCACACAATTATTTCAGTACACATTGGCTTTGGTATAGGGTCAGTAAGTATTTTTCTCTATTGGTAGAGCACTATATCTTCACTGCATATGTAGATAAGAAGAAAAATGATTTGTGTAAAAACATACCTCAAAGCCAGTTTATGGTTGGCTTTGGGTATATATATATATATATTACATACAAAAAGAAGTGAAATTCACGCAATGCTGTATAAAGAGCAGGGGAGTAGCAAGATAATTAACTTACGGGTGCCCAGTGATAAAGGTGAAGACCAAAAAAAAAAGGTCGTGAGTATACGTGACTGCTTTATTAGAGTCATTGACTGCTCTATTAGAGTATTTCAATCTTTTCAGTAATATATAGTACAGTGTACTGACACCCGTTAGTTATGCAACTGGAAATATTTATGGGTGCCCAAGCACCCATGGCACCCATGCTTCCTTCCCATGTTGCCCCTGAAGAGGGTGCAGCCTTCAAAAGCATGGGTGAAAAAAGCTATAAAATCAAAGGTGGTGGCCATGCAATGATGTTGATGATAATAAATTTTATTAATGCACAAAGGCCATTATTTAAAATTATTATAGTGTATATAGTAAGGGTTTTGTAATGGACACTATTGTGCTTAAGGGTTGAATTAATGTAATGCTACAATACTTAATGATTTTTTTTGTACTTTTTTTTCACTATTGTCTCATGCATGTCTCATATATTTTTATTATTAACATTTTAGCTTCTGTAAGATTTAGTGAATCAGAATACAATGTTGATGAGGGTAAAGGCTATGCTAGGCTAACAGCACATCTCAGTTTTGCACTGCCGGATGACCTAACTATACAAGTATACACACAAGATGGTACAGCTACAGGGGATTTCAGTGAGGCTGAGGAATTTGAAGGGTCAGGATCACCACCAGATCATAGTAAGACCACATGGCATAGAACATTGTAATAACTGGTGTATGCGAATGCTGTTTAGATGTGGATTATGTGTCTGGAAACTTTTCTATGACTTTCGATGCTGGAACTACACAGGCCACACTTTCTGTTATAATACAAGATGATTTCATAGCGGAAGGCAATCACGATTTCCGAGTATATTTTGACCAAAGCTCATTTGGTGGAGCAGTCTTATTAATGTACAACTCCCCCTACACTACAGTAACAATAACAGGTAAACATTAATATAATATTGTATTGAATCTTGCAGTATAACTTCTGTGTAACAAGTATTGCTAACATTTATATATAATATATACATAACATAACAACTGGACTTGAACTAAAATATGCTTTGAAACCAGCCTCTTTTATGTTTTTGAGCAATGCTCAAAAATTGATCCTGCTATGCTCTTGAACTGATTGTTTAATTAGGGAAACTGCAGGAATGTTTTGTGAGTGTATTTATATGGGACCATGTGAATTTTAATTCTGGATAACGTATGTAAGAACAACAACAAGGAGTTGCTGAGGCCAAATGTAAGCATATTGACATGAGCGTGTAAACTCTTTGATTGTGAGTATGCAATTAAGCACAGAAAGCCTCGTACTAATGTTTAAAATGAATTAAGCACTAATGTTGTGAATACAATGCCAATAGTCAAATCATTTAAGCATCATGCCTACTGCTATATGTGACGTCACTTATGTAAAGTGTCTAATGTCAATCGAAACAGCAATATATACTTACCTATGGCCCTCTTCATTCAACAAAACACTCTTTTCCAAGTCCACAGGTTAAATCTATCTCACCTTTATAAACTAAAATCCACAATCGATCCTCACTATATTAAAGTAGAGGAGATAACAAAATTTCATCAAAGAAATTGGGTAATTTCTGAGAATACCTGGATACATTAAAGGCAATAGATTGAAAATATATTAAAAATATACTCAAACTCTCTCTATATAGGAGGACTGTAACTCCCTATATATAGGGGGACAGTATTTTTGATATAGCTACTATTTCCATTTCTTGTTAATGAATTACTGAGCACTGATAGCAGTGGTATGAATACACTTTATCTTTCCATTGAAGTGAGGTATGAAAGTGGTATACAAAATAGAAAATCAGCAACTTTGTCATCAGATATAATTATTTCAATGTTTCATATAATAATGCAACAGTACAACAATGTAAAAGTGAAAATTCTCTTTGTATATCAATTTTATGCAATTCAGACTTTGAAGTGCAAATATTTTTTATTATCAATGCATTTATACAATTTGATATTTCTCTAATAGAATGCATGCACCGTGAAAAGGAGGTTAGTGTTGGAGAACGAGTGAATATGGAATGCGGCAGTGGATGTGTATGTAATCACAGAGGACAGTTGGTTTGCAAAACACAATTATGTACCTACGATGGACCAACTTGCAGAGCTCTAGGAGATCCACACTATATTACTTATGACTCTTATTCTTTCCTGCACCATTTCCAAGGAACTTGCGAATATGTTCTCACAAAACCATGCGACAATGATGACTATGTGATTTCTGCAAAAAATTTTGCTGGCTGTGGGAGACCTGGAGTTTCTTGTATAGGCTTAGTCAGAGTGAGAGTTCCTGGTGAAAACTTTGAGATTGTAATGGAAAGAGTAGGACGACGTATGACTTTGACGGCTGATGGCGTTACAAGAAATGTACCATTTTATTTTTACTATACAATACACAGTTCTCCTACAGTAGATGTTTTCAGAATTGGATGGCGTTATGTTCATGTCTTTCTTAAAACATATGGGGTGAGAATGTCCTACGACTTTTTCACTAGTGTACGCATTACAGTATCAACACCTTTGATGGGAAAAGTTTGTGGACTGTGTGGTACTTACAATGGTGATGTGACGGATGACTTTACAACACCATCTGGCGATGTACTTCCTCTGTATCAAGTGAATGAGTTTGGTGATAGTTGGGAAATAGAGGGTTCATGTGGAGTATCACGAAGAAATGCACCAGGAATAATTCCAGATCTGAACTGTACTAGTGATCCAAATGTCACTGCAGACGCAACTGAGAGATGTGGCATGCTGAGACGGGGAATTTTCAGTTTGTGCAATGATGTGATTGATCCGTCTTCTTATATTGAAACTTGTGAATTTGATTACTGCTGTTGTACTGATGAAGAAAGAGAGGAATGTTTCTGTAGTGCAATAGCCAGCTATGCCAGCGCTTGTGCTGATGAGGGTATATCACTATCTAGCTGGAGATCTGCTGATGTTTGCCGTGAGTGTAGTAACTATACATCTATTGTATAATAATACTGCATATCCATTGTACAAATGTGAGCCAGAAGCTCAAGCATGCCTAACATGAGTAGTATGTTAATCTAAGTGATCAGAGAACATTCTGATCTCTCCTCACAAAATGGTGCTAAAAGGCTGTCATTTGTAAATAATAAAATGAACAGACAGAAACCCTTTATCTCACTGCTTACAACAATTTGATACTCCGGATCCTACAACCCAGAATTAATAAATGATTTTGCTACAGAGCTGTATATATATTATATATAGTGGGTGGTCTTTCAGAAATTTGATGATACTGTTCGCTGCTATATATGTTGACATTGAATTTCCCATCTATGTGTATAAAGATAAATAATTATTTTTTGTAACAGATGCATAACATGGTACATGTTACTGATGTTCAGAATGCAGACAGACAGACAGATTTTCTATACATGCAGAACAAAGAGAAAGCTATAGTGCAACACTTCTTTCATACTGTTAATAACATTATGATAATGTTTTACATAAAAATGTGACTGACTGACTCTGTGAAACCCTTCTTTTATAGTTTATTTGAATCATAATGTACTGAGCCTTCAAATTGAAATTATGAAATTATGAAATTATGTTTGAAACTTAAGACACAGAAAGTATAATAAAATTATGAGTTTAAAATGTTGGACTTTTGGAAAGGCTGCAGCTGGTATTCACAGAGCCGGTACAAATAAGAGTACTACCGTTTGAGTTCCACAACTTGTAACAGAAGTATGTATTGTTACAACAAAAAAAAAAGAACAATTATAATGAATTAAATAATGATTGGTTAATTCAGCACCTGATTGTCCGGAGGGGATGGTATATCAAGAGTGTGGCCCACTATGTCAGCAATCATGTGACAATCTAAATGAAACATGTGAAGGAGGATGTGCTGAAGGATGTTTTTGTCCTGATGGAGAAGTTCTGATTGGACAAAGTTGTGTGGACCCTTCTAGATGTGATGGTTAGTATATCTAGTTATACAATATTTAATATCTTCCATGGATGCACGTATTATTTTCACAACTGAATTATGAATACGGTTTCATACAGTATATGAAATTTAATTTTCATATTATATTGAAACTATATCCTAGTTATCTGGGAAAACCAGTCTTATTGCCCATGAGAGCAGATCTGATTTTTCACCAATAACACAAAGCTACATGAATAAGCTATCAAATTTCATTATCAAAATCAGCTAGACTTGAGTTGTCTGCTTTTGCTGGCTGCCTTTCCCAAGCACAGTGGCAATCCACACGAGTGGTCTGAGAGCCCAATTAAGCTCTGGCCAGCCTGGGGATGACGGTCAGCTCTGTTGCGTTAATTGAAGACCTGTTCTGTAAAATGTCCTTTCATGTTAACCAGTTTTGAGACCTGAATGGCCCATACTATAACTTGGCCTAATTCATCCCTACACCTCCCTCTTAAATTTTTTTGAACAACCTCTTGCATACCTCTAGCCCCCACTTCCCACCACTATTGGAGCTTGTGTGATACTGTCAACCCCAGTTTAAAAACTATCTAAATGGCAGGAAACTTAGCTGTTTGCTGGATGCTCTTAAAGGTAAGAAATTGGTGTAAAACATGTGAAAATTTGGTATTTGGTAAACATAGCTTCTACCATTGGCGAGCTACATACAACACACTGAATGCTGCATTTCTTGATATTGTACTTTTAAACAAGCAACAAGACCGGTTTTCCCAGACTGGGTCACATATGTGCATGTATCAATGGTATTCAGTAATAATCACAGCATTTGCTTTTCTGGCTACATGTACGTATATACGGGAGGACTTTTCTTTTCCCACAAACCCAGTAAGCATAACTTTCTGAGCCTCAGAAATCTATAGAACTGCTTTACGGTTTCCTACAAACCTTCAGCACTTGTGGTGTAAAACAACATTGTAAATGAGTTGGATCATCCAGATTAACCAGTCACATTTTGTCCAGGTCAAGTGGGTCTCATTCATTTCACAGTATTTGGATGGGGTCATGTGTGACCATAAATTTACAAGTCTGGATTTTATTGATAGAAATGAATGGATACTAAAGAAACTTACTTGTAGCACTGCCCATCATTCAAGAGTGTCTTTTGATAGTTGTAGGAAGATGTGGACCACTTATTATTGGGATTGCATGCATGGTCAAACCCACATATTGGAATAGTGTTGCTACTTGTTGTAGGTAACTAGTCTAGAATTATTGGGGCCCACTTGTAGTCATTGTAGGTGTCCGTGGATTCATGAGGAACCACACCCACTTGTCATTTATTGTTGATGATGCCTGTTAAAATACTCTTTGGTACCGACTTAATTTTTGCAGGCAATCTCTATTACAGTAATAACCTGCATAGTTATGCAGAAGAACTAGGACTGGGACTCCCAATCCCAAACACCTCTGCATGAATAGAATTTTTTTAAAAATCTACTTATAGGTGCACACCTCTGTTTTAATTAAACCAGGTCACGTCTGGGTCAGATATGGATCCCGTCCCGATTACTATTTGGGTCTAATGGGTCAGCAGTGCTGACCCACTTATATACAACGCTGCTGTAAAAACATTTATTTTTGTTATGAGTTGTCAAGTTGTGCTGATTGGAAAGGCTACAGGGCTGCAAAATTTGTCAGACTAAGTTACAAATATCATGGAATTTGGCTGAATGAAGATGTGACTTCCTTGACATTTTAACTATTCAGTATAATACTAGTTTATTTATAACTTTGTATGTCATCCTCTAGTCTGTCCAGCTGGATATTATGGAGAAATGTGTGATCAACCTTGTGCTTGCGGAGATGAGGGAAATGGCTGTAACTACATTACTGGAAATTGTACATGTAACATGTGCTGGGAGGGAGACAATTGCAGTTCACGTAAGTAAATGCCATATTGCAATAATAGGGCATGTGAGCACAAACTACATCCAACCACACAACAGGTCATCACACATCAACACTGTAATAGAATAGTTTCAATCTGTTGGTATTATATAGTCAATTAGATGTTCAATGAGGACTGAATTGGCTGAAGTATTTGCCTCATTTCTCTTAAGTAACACCTGCTGTCATATGCTGATGCTGCATCTTTGTTTGAATTGCATAACATGTGTAACAGTTTAGCTTGATGCAAAGTATTAGCTTTTTGCGGTGATGATCTAAGCTGGCTATGATCATGTTTACTTCACACAACTATTGCATGATGTGAACATGATTACAATCTCAGTTAAAGTATTCCCACTCACCATATGATAGATGCTGAATTAAGGCATAAAATTGTGCAAGGGGGAATGGAGATTTTTTCTATGCAGTACAGGTATTCAGAGGAATTTTGAAAAGGACTTTTATTGCAATAGACATGTGATGAGGAAAATGTGCAAGAAAATGTCCACGAATGTCCCTAAAATTACAAAAGTTGCATATTTTTTCTTTAACAATATGTGGTAATGCCTGATGTCATTTATCATACAGTAGGATAGTATAGGGACCACAAAGGTGTGGGCATGGACCATGAAAATCATCACCAAAAAACCAGCCTCGCTTTTCCCAGACAACAATGAGGCAGTATTGGTCAGGTAAAACTAAGCCCAAACCAGCCTTGAGATTGACCCAAAATGCTTTCAGCAAGTTGCTACAGAATTTGGAAAAAAAGATTATTTACCAGAATTTTCTAGCGACTGACTGACTGATTGACTGATTCCTTCAGACAAGCATAACTCAATAATGGCTAAGGCTACGGGCTTGATTTTTTTTGCTGTTCACTGTTGCTCCAGCCTGAGAGGTGTCTTTTGGCATACTGAAGTACTGTACATACAATGCATTCTTCATGGACTTACCAGTGTCCTCCTTTTGTGTCCCATTCATCTTTGCTGACAGCGAAAAGTGTCAATTTGGTGGTAGTACGTGGTATGCATGGGTTCACCAGTCACAATAATTTTATTTTACAAAAAATGTAAACAAACAAGTACACAAAAAAAGTTGGAATTTTCAACTAGAGTAGGGACCATAGCACATCGATAAGAAGTACTGAAACAAGCTGGAGTAGTGCACGAATCACAGTAAAACAATAAGAAGTGATATATCCCTACTGCGCATGGTATCTTGACCACAGTAGGGATATAACACTTCATATTGTTTTACTGTGATTTAGCCCTTAATCCTGCAGAGAACTTTTCGGAAATCCGTGTTTACACAATATGGGCACGCATGGCGACACTAAGTGGGGTAACTTAATTCTTACAGCTACAAATACACATAGATTAAAAGTGTATTTACAGGCTACTTGGAGAAGGTTAAATGAACACTGTAACTACAGTGGCTTACTTGTTATGAAGTGGTGAACAACAACGAGTCGCGTGTCTGTGTTTCTAAATTCTTACCACGTGTTTAATTTCGATTCTGGGTTTACTCACATGAGTCATATATGGCCTGATATAAAATTTCACGATGAATTGAATGGAAGTTGTTGCAAGTTGATAGGATCAACTATCATCAAGGTATCAACCATTTTATAATGGTATGTAAAGGGTTTGCATGTTTCCTTACCAAAAAGTTATTTTCACAGCTAGTTTTGCGCTCACCATTTAGCGTTAGGGTAAAACCCTAGGTATCATTTTAATCCTTGCTACATCACAAGTGGAATGACGTAAAGTGCATAGCCATAGGATGGGTGCTTCAAAAATTACAGCACTTTGTGTAAAGCATGCGTATTGATTAAATTTAAATCCAGTTTCTGGATTATGCGGGTTTAAGGGTTAATATCATGCACTACTCTAGCTTGTTTCAGTACTTTTTATCGATGTGCTATGATCCCTTCATTTTTTGTGCACTTGTAATATTATTTATGTACATGTAATTACCTACTTTCAATTTATCTATTACAGGAGTAGGGAGCGACTGTTTAGAGGCCTACCTCAGAGTAATTGAAAAGGTATTTTTAGTTGTTCATGTTCCTCTGCATTTGTAAATATTCTGAGCAGACGTATCTCATGTTGATTTGCTGCTAAATATTCCGTATACACAAAATTACCGAAATATTGATAGTAGCTATAATTTATGTAGCAAATTGTACTTATTGGGATTAGAATATTAAGAGGTGTGTATTTCACTTTACTGGAGCCACAAAGGAAATTTGTAGAAGTCAAGCAAATAACACAACAGAAGAATAGTAGCAAATATAATTATAAGAATAACTTTACTACTGAATAAAATTCCTTAAGATTATTGTTCCACTTGATACTTTCCTACACATGTATCAAAGCAGCTTCACATGTATAAATAGTGATAAAATATGTGACCTGCTGAGTGTAAACTGGCTATTTTTTCCAAATTCTATAAACACAATGGAATAAACTGGGCAAAAAAAATACTGTGCTATGTAAAATTATGCACATATCAATCGCTTCAGTATGTACTGAAACAAAGCTCAAATCAGTACAACCTACAATAAAATTTTCCTGTTTATGGGACGTAAAAAGGTTTGTTTTATGTTTGCATAACATACGTACGGCACCTGAGTTACGTATTGGCACTTATTTAAGATGTGGTAGAAATAAAGTTTACAATTGTCCTTTCATGGTTACAATGGCCTTCTTCATTGTCCACACAGAGACGACCAGGGAAAAGAATTTACCTTGATCAATTTACCATTAATTTTCATGGTGAACAGACTTTCCTGTCTTTGTAGCTTGTTTTAGTCGTGAGTTGTAACCAATTAATAAAGCCTGTAATTTATTAGGCGCATTGTTGTTGTACAAATTAAATTTATCCATCCTAGCGCTATAACTATAAGACTATTCATCACAAAAGGATGAAAATTTGACTGTCCACTCCTTTGTTACTATAGATAACAGAGAAGCAATTTGAGGAATGTGCAAAAGCAACGGGTTGTGTTCAGTGGTTTACGTATGTAATTATTATTGTATTGCATGAAAGAATGAAGAAACCAATTATATACGTTACTTAAATGTAAGAGACAGTGTTTGAAATTTGCCAGTAATGTTGCTCACTTGTCCATAAGACTATGTGCTACTTGCTGCATTCAATTATGGACTGCATACAAGAAACGCAGTATGGCCACTGATATAAACAAAATAAAGCAGCTAATATTAACCATGCTCATAATATGAGAATCACACCACAGATATCAATTTATTAGTTATAACGATTTTCCCAGTACTTGGTACTGAAGTAAGATTTGGGTTGGTATTTCAATATCCAGCCACCTTAAATGTTGTATGCATTTTCCAATACATAATAATATGCAACCATTTTGTTATATTGTTTGCAGACTGATGATGATTTGGTGCCACTACCACCAGGGGAAGATGAAATGATGTTTATTAGCGGAAGACTGGAAGTAAGTAAAGAGTGTGAAACTTGATCATACTATATGGTTTGTAAATATTTGGTAAAATTCTATCTCTAGATTTAGAAATATTATTCTAAAATTAAATTTAATACCATTTATAGAACTTTGCATGGTGAGGTCAAAGGAAAAGTGTGCTTTAAATTCATAAAGTACACTTTAGGGCAAACAACGCTTTATTGCTCACTTAAAGTACTTTGCGTTGGCAAGATCAAAGTGAAAAGAGTGCTCTATTTACGTAACACATTCGAGTGTGATATATTTTCCTTTTGTGTCACAATAAAGTACAGTTATGGAAAATATAGAACAGTTATGCATTGATTGGAAAATAAATACGAAAAACAAGATCACGTGTGTAACATTTCTAATCGCCAAAAGTAGCTAAAAAGATACTATTTGCTTGTAACACTACTACACAGACACTACCAATTGTCTGATAGCTAAAAACTGATGCGGTTTGAATTCAAGAAACAAGCGCTCCAAGCAAGATGATAAAAAAGCATTCTAAACCAGTCAAAGCACTGTACAATATTAAGATGAAAGCACTCGGGCATGGTCTCAAGCTTAATATAGCATTCGGCTTCGCCTTATGCTACAGTACATTAGTCTCTCGCCCACACTCCCGTGCTTTTATTTCCATATGTGACCGGATTTGCAAAAAGGTACCTTTTCCACACATTTTACATGTAAGCAAACAAAATGATGTAACGCTTGACTCCTTATACTGATTAACTTGCTTTAACTTTCATAATGTAGCCAAATACTTTAGCAGCTCTCATAGAAAATTGCAGGTAATTATATGCAATGATAAAGACATTATGAAGCATCAAAGTTCAAAATTTTGTATGTGAAAAGGTACCTTTTCGCAAATCCGGTCACATATTGTACAGGCGGCTGTGCTTTAACTAGTATAAAGAGTGTTTTATTGCACTGTAAAGAGTGCTTATTGAAATAAAGCACTATTTGTGGTGCAATATAACACAGTTGCCCACATACATTAGTGCAGGCTAATAGCCTGTGGCACTCATGCCAGTACGACTAATCACCAAATGCTGATAGCCCTCGCCACGCTGAGTGGTAAATCTCCCCAGGCAATATGAATTCTTGTACTGGATTGCTTTTATAGACATACCTAAATGCTTCGATGATGGGTGTGAGAAGGTAACATTGCTGTTATGTGGCATTATAGAGGTAATCTCTCTACTTCAACAGTACAGTACTGTTTAATACTAATATTAATAATATTATTGTAACAATTTGTTTATCACAACTTTTGACATCACAATTTTTTCCACACCAGCCTAAATTTGAAAGCTTGTACCCTTTTTCATAGCCTGGCTCTTTAAATATTCAATAGTATTATTATAAAATTATTCAGGTTTAGGAAACCTCCCTTATCTCACTACTTTTCACTTCTTTTATCCCTCATGGAACTTAAAATTTCCTTGTATATTTGTGTATACTGGTTTGTGCTAACCTAGATATACTGTATATTGAGGTATTGTAGTGATATGTGGAACTCAAATGTAACATCTCGCAAAGGTGCGAGCAATTTCAAAAACTTGTTGATTGAAAGGCATGGCACTACCGAGAATTCATCCTGTTGTATTTGAGATGAATAAATGGGTGCCACGCCCTCTAATCAGCAATTTTTAATTGTTTGCACTCTTACGAGATGACATTGCATTTGAGCGGTAACATACACATTTGAACATGTAATATACATAAAATACACAACTATTGTCCAATATTGTCTTTCTGTATGGTATAGGTGGAGACAAGCATGATTGGCAACCTTCGATACCAACGAGTCATACGCACAGGCACTAGAAACTTGTTAAAAGTAAAACTTTTTTTTGTATAATTATAAGATATTTTGTCACTTTGTTTCATCACAGATCAGTTTTACAGTGATAGGGTCGATGAATCAAGTTGCTGCAAATGATGGAATACAGAGGCTGCGTACGCTAGTGAAGAGTGGAGACTGGAGGGCCACTCTCATCACAAAAGCTTCTAGGGAAAATTCTCAAGACACAGATGTTACTATTAATGCATAGTTCCTGTAAATGTTGTGTTTACTGCACACAGCTGGTAATAGTACTTATTTAGTGTTGTGACTTTACTGTATTTGTATCCACCATGTCACTGAACTAAGCTTGATTTGAAAAACATCTTTTCTAGTTACAACAAAACTTTATTTTTGGGATAACGTATAATGCTGGCATAATTTTTTGGGAATACGTAATGCTGGCATAATTTTAATCAGAATAGCTTATCAAAAGTACCAAGCTTATGGAATATCCAGGATGAGATTTTAAAATGTACACAATTTCCACACCAAAAGAAATCTAAAAATGTCACAAAGTTCAAAAGAAAACTGTTCTTTCTAAGTAATGCCTAACAGTAAGCACAAAGTATGGTAATTTTTAGCTTTTGTATATATTATTTGTACAAATGTAAAGGGGTTGGCTCTCCCTTAGGCCCATCCACATTCATTAGGCAAAGCATCACTGGCTGTAGTATAACTATGATGAGCCATGTGGGCTAATCACATAATTACTGGTGTGGTAAATCGCTGACATGCATGCTTTGCAATATATGTTGGGACATGTGAAAGTTGATGGTGGAGATTGGAAGCTTTGAAAGAAAAATAACAAGAAGCCATTGTAGTTAGGGTTTGAATAATACACAAATCGCTTGATAGTAGATTAATTTCTTAATTTTCCAGCATCTGTTTTTCATAAATTTTTATAGGTAGCTACTTGATAGCTATCTCTTGTAATGTTACTGCATTTGTGAAAAAGGGGTCTTGCACACACAACCGATTTATCAACTTTAACAATTCATAACTCAGAGTTATTAACTTGAAATTTGATCAGCTGTGAGTGCCATCATAGCTGTGAATGGAGGGTGAAAATTAATTTTAAATTAAATATCACTGTGAAAAATTAGGGGTATTTCCAGTGGCTTATTGAATACAAAAAAAGCTTGGTATAACCTGTAGTATACTAACAATCTCATGTAAGGTTTTAGTTACTGTGTTAAACATACTAAAACCATATATGTGATGGTATAGTGTGGGCATTATTATATAATTAGATATAAGCTATTTCAGGTAATGTGGTTAATAAAATGAAATGTGCAATAGCATAGTATGGATTACACTAAAGTATAAGATGAGTATAACACAGGGTTTATATTAAGGCTTATTTTGTATTCAATAAGCCACTGGAAATACCATCTTATATCCCACCTTTTTCACAGTGTATTTTACTTTATCTCTAAGGTATGGTTTCCCAAATTCACGAAATCGGATGTGTATGAAACACCCCTTTTCATAAATCCACTCATTTAATATGTAGAGTAAAATGCTTCGTCTACACTACCCATTAACCCATTTTTTTGTAATTGTAATATTTAAGCAGGGTCTGCAGTGAGTCCACTCAGCTTATGCCGATTTTTAGTGGAGATCTGAAAACAAGATGCAGAGTATGCATCAAAATAAATACACAATGCAATAGCAAGAAAATTCTAAATACACTTATTTAAAATACAAATACTTAAAAGATGACAAAGTGATTACATCAGCAACCTCTAGCAGAAGTTAGAAATGTAAAATTTTTATGAAATGTAAAATTTTCATTCAAGAATCTTGTTTAAAAGAAGATGAAAATAATATTATGTACATTTCTTGTTCATTTTCCTACTTTTCATGAAAATTTTGTATACAAATGCTGATCAGTTTGTAAATAAAAGGGATAATTTGCAATTGTTCATTGATGGTGATGAACCTGACATAATTATAATTGCTTACCTAAAGTTCCTTCAGTTGTGTCTGATGCATTGTTATCACTACCTGGGTATACTCCCTATTTCAACTTTGATTGTGGCGATGTTCAAAAAGCCTCTTACTAGGCAGTGTGATGTTGGTATCTATATAAACAATCACACTAATAACTCTAGAAAAACTTTTCCCTCTAACTTTGAGGAACACTTATGGATATCATTAAAGTTTCCTTGTAGTGATGTGCTATCTGCTGGCTGAATCTACCACAGTCCATCTTCCTCTGTTGACACAGGCACCAAATTATTGTGTGATCTACTTAGAATGGCTACAAGCACATCCCACTTTTTACTGTGTAGAGATTCAATTACCCAAATATTGATTGGTGTAACTAAAAATCAAACTCCCCAACACTGATAGACTTTATTAACACCACACAAGATCTATTCCTTCACCAATCTATTTTGGAGCCCACCAGGTACAGAGTTAATCAAACTCCCAATGCATTAGATTTAGTTTTCTCAAATGAGAAAGGCATGTGTCTTATCTCCCGGGTCTGGGCTCTAGTGGCCATATTTGTATTTGTTTATTTTACTGTGAATGTTCTAATGATAAGTTACGCAGATTATATTAAAATGAGAGCACCACTGAATACTATTAATTGGCAAAAAGTCATTGGCTACTTGGAGATTACTGAGGCTTGAAATTTCTTTTCAACCACTCTTGATAATGCCATTGATGTTTGCATACCTACTTTTCATCTAATAACCAGGTAGAATATTTATATTATAAGAGAGACCTTACACCTTAAAAAATGTGAAAATCAGTTGTGGCTTAGGTATCTCCAGACTCATCATTCACATGATTTTACACTTTTTACTAAAGTAAGAAATAATTTCAGATCATCGACAAAGCAGCTTCGTAGAAACTTTGAATTCTTCTCCAGTGTTTTCATTTCTGAAGACACTACATCACTTCCATCATTCACCTTAACAAACCCCCCACCAGATATTTTGGATTATCTCCACAGTCTGTATTAGATAAATTGAAATCACTTAAAGTTGACAAATCCCCAGGACCTGATGGCTCTATTCTTAGAGAAATGAGTGACATTACATGTGTATATACCCCTGGCTATAATATACTGTACAAAGAAACCACCATGTAGAGAATTCAGCTACAAACTAGTGACCCTGTAGAGACATCAGTTAGAAGAAGTTACCTTGTAGAGAATTCAGCTACAAAGAAACCATTCTGTAAAGAACTCAGCTGCAAACAAATCACCTGTACAGAATTCAGCTACAAATAAATCACCCTGTAGAGAGATCAGCTGGAGGAAGAAGTTGCCTTGTAGATCTTTCAGCTACAAACAATTTACCCTGTAGAAAGAGCAGCTAGAAGAAGTCACCTTGTAGAGTGTTCAGTTACAAAGAAACCACCATGGAGAGCTCTGTAATAAATATATGTATTATATATAATTTGTACATTTGTGACCAGATTTTACAAAACCGATCCAAATCGCACATCAGGCAAAATCAAACTAACACCACCAGTGGATAGCTACACAACCGTACTACTAGTTTTGACCCTCAGTACTACTCAAACTACTCGAGGCTGGTTTTGACAGACGTCTTTTCTGGGTGGTGTGGAGTGCTCAAATGGCGGTTTCAGGGCCAATTCAGGCCTTGTGAAGGACCTGGCTTGGCAAGATTCAGTGGTTTACTATATAGTGGACAGCCATATAATGTTGGCCAGACGTTTTCTCTGTTGATTTTGCTACATATCAGCCACTAAGGAGCCAGTACAGCCCTGTAATCTCGTGTCTGGACTCCAATCCTGGCCTCCCTCCATTTCGAGGTCTATCTCTTGCCCTCCCCGCCACCCCTCACCCCGCCGCCCTCCACCCCACCGCCCTCCACCCCACCACCCCCCACCCTCCACCCCTTTGTGAGCACTCGTGATACTACTTCGCTTGTCCAACTGCTCAGATTTTCTATCTTATTTGGTGGGAAACTCTACAAGCAGCTACAAGTACTGGAAGTGGCCTGAAAGGTAACAGATCGATGCATCTTTTGTGTAAATTTCATACGCGTGCTTGCTATCCTTGGAGACTTATGCTGGCTTTAATTCTTTAAAACCGTTTATCTCGAAACTTCTAATGTGCGATTTGGATCGTTTTTCCAAAATCCAGTCACATTTACTGATAAAATCAGAAATATTTAAAGTACATCTGCTTCATCTTTTCTTCTTCCTGTGGTAAACAAAAAAAGATAGGTTAAAAAAGTCCCAAAGCCGGCCTATTTGGGGTATACAAATACAAAAAGAAGTGAAATCTAATCCAAAACAGCCAAGCTGTAAAAAAATAGTGCAGCCCTCAAAAAGGCTATGGTGAAAAAAGATGTGAAATCCAAGGTGGTGGCCAAGAAATGGCTGTGATGGTAGGTTAATGGTAAAAATTTTAATAACCACAATTCAGGCAAATTTTGTGCCAAGACCAAGCGGCACAAAAATTCACCTGAATTGTTGTTATTAAAATTTTTACCATTAATCTACCATCACAGCCATTTCTTGGCCACCACCTTGGATTTCACATCTTTTTTCACCATAGCCTTTTTGAGGGCCGCACTCTTTTTTTACAGCTTGGCTGTTTTGGATTAGGTTGCTTTATCACCACCTTAAATACTGGGTTTTGGTTCATTATTTTAAGTGGTTTGCCAACCTGAAACATTTGATGTGCACAAATTAAAATTCCAACCATGTTTATAGTCTCATGTGCATAGTTTCCTGCCCAGACTTCACCCACTGCACTGTACTAAGTTGTACTGAATTACACTACTGGGTTATAATGTACATGATGTGATTACAATACTAACAGCTACATGATAATCAAATAAAACACATCATCACTGATGAATTTAAATGATGCAATCTTTTGGTCTGATTTTGATTTCTGTAAATGGTAGAGGATGCCACTTGCCATTGAGGTGTATTTTATTCTTGTGGTTGTACTGATGGTTGAGATATAGAGCAGAGCAGTGATTGTACCACCATCCACCACCATTGCCACCATTATTTTGTACTGCACAATTATTACTCCACCTATCATTATCCCTATCCCTCGTTGTGAATTTCCAGCCATTCAAAGACCAGCTGGGATTACTTGTAGTGGTATAAAATGGATCATTTGTAACTCTATCAAATCCTGATATGTTTAATGGATACTGTTTAGTGGCTGGTCCTACTCTAAAGTTGCTGTATGATAAATAACCTTTTGTTCCATTAGTAAATGTATAGTCAATACGTAGCTCCCACTGTCCTTGATTGGTAAGGCATTGAATGGCACGAAGACCGTACCAAAATTCTCCAGTCAAGCTACCAAATCCATCTTCATAATCTACCCAGTCTCTGTTAAAGTCAACACTTCCATCTTGTCTTCTCTGGATAACCAACCATCCTCCTCCAGCGGTGACAGTGTCACAGTATCCTTCAGCTATCAGTTCACAATCTCCACAAAAGTTTGTAATGTTAAAAACACGAGACTTGATGGAGGTAGAAAACTTGAACCCATTTCCTTTGACTTCACAGCAACTTTCATTAACAAATGAAACAACAGGACAACCATCAACTGTCACCGATACTAATAGTAGAACAGTTGTGATGAACATAATCATCATGGTATACAATAAACTCATTGACAAAGGTGAATCGTTGTCTCCTCAAATCAAGTCTAGCTTGATACTAATAATAAATGTACCACATTTCTGTATTCCTTTTATACTACTCTGCATGTGTGGAGTCAGGTAAATTAGTGCTTGCTCAGCATGTTAACACAGCTGAGAAATATGTGGTTTGCTATGCATATCAAAGCAAACATATATACATGTATCTCAAGCTGTAGGTACTTACCACAATAAAATTTCCTATTCTATGATGGATGTTCTGATCTCAACACAAAATTTACTAACAGTGCATTTGCACAAATGTACACTGGTGAAGCACCCACACATGCTGATTGTGAGGCTAATACAGCCCCCTCCCCACTTCCTCCAACTTCTGTATATTTGAACACACAAGCATATGCAGTGCTTTAGGTGTTTCCTGGTCTTCATGCTTAGAGCATTTATTTCACATGCACGATCAGATTGCTTCAATTTTCTGTGATCATACTATAAGTCAAGTGTCATATAATCTATTTAATCTATTTCTGGTTATAGAACTAGCCGGTAGCTAGCTAGTTTTAATGATTTACAATGTCACTCATGTGACAATCCATGCTGATTATTTTCATAACATTCTTGCAAAACTGTTACGTACGTACATAGCTGTACTGTATTTGCACAATTATTCACATAATTATTCACATAAATTGTGCTTTAAATTTCATAAAGTACATGTTAGGGCAAACAGTGCTTTATTGCCTAAGGAGTGCTTTATTGTATGATTAAAACACTCTTTACAGTGCATGCGCAACAGAGCACTCTTTGTTGGCAATAAAACGCAGTTGCCCACATGCTCTAGTGCAGGCTAATAGTCCACGACGTTCATGCCAGTATGACAAATCACACAAGCTGGTAAAGGCTGATAGCCCGCGAAGGCTGATGTGAGGCCATGCCATGCTAAGTGGTCAATCAACCCAGCCAACACAAGTGTTATTACTGGATTACTTTCATAGACATACCTAAATGCTTCGATGATGGGTGGGAGAAGGTAACGTTGCAGTTACATTTGTTAGTGTAAACAGACAAGTCCTGGAGATATCACGGAATTACTTCACCATGTATCACAATAGAATCGATTGTGGGTTGTGACCAAAACCTGCCAAAATACAAATATGATTAACATCTAAACTATGGTGAACTACACATGAGTTACTTTGTTAAATTCCTAATAATTCGTGCAACACATGTTAATTGTGAGTCCTAGTGTATGGTGAAGCTACATGACTAGAAAGTTCCATAAATCATTTAAAGCATTGCCTTGCTCGTGCTTTATGAAAAATAAAGCACAAGGTGTGCAACTGAGATGTTAAAAAAGCATGAGGCGAAGCCAAGTGCTTTATTACAGTAGCATCAGGGCCAAGTGCTGAGCACTTTATTTTTCATATAGCACAAGCAAGGTAATGCTTTAACAGTACAGTTATGTAGCTAATTGGTACTGTATGGAAAACACAGTACACAGCAGCACTCTGATCCTCCAACTCAAAGTACAGTATTTGCTTTAAGTGGTACATCTTCAACCCATAAGGTGCAAGATCTGGAAACTAATGATGCTGTTGGTTTTCTACTTCACTGAACATTGCAGAAATGGCAATAGTTCCGTAATTTTTGCACACCAATTTCAAAAAGTGGGCTTATTTTCTCTGTGCTGATGTGACTGCAAAATCCATTTGGGCACAAACTACCACTGATCGCATAAATGCCATACAGTATTTATGTACCCTAGATTCTATAACTTGTAACGAGCGGTTTATTAGAACTTGAATGTAATAGTGTGGTGAGTTATAATAAGTTGAAATACATAAGTGTGTGCAAAAGTTTAAGTAGTAAAATGTCCTTGCATACTTCCTGATGTAGACATGGTCAAATCATTTGTGTGTACAACATGTGTTCATACTGATCATACATGTCATCACTGCTGTTTTGTCTTCCATGTTTACACTGGGGAATGGAAAGGAAATGATTGAAGTTAATTAAGTACTTGTGAGATTGCAATAAAAATAAATTTTTAAATGTGCAAAGGTTTGCATTACTCACTCACAACCACAACTGCCATATGGTGGTATTGCCTGTAGTATCACTTTGTAAGCACTCTGTAGTTTCTGTTGAGTGTTTTAATAGCTCCTGTACATATCGGTTTGTGCAGATATACACTGTATGTTATAGTTATTTTATGTATGTCACATGTGTTGTTCATGCAACACAAGTTGAAGCCAACAGTTCTGTGCGTTAATTGGGCAAATACTGTAACAGTATAGCTATGGAGAACAGTTTTGCAAGGAAAATTATGAAAATTTGATCACATGTGTGACATTGTAGTACTGTATGACTCATAAAGTTATGTACCTAACTGGTACTGTATGGAAAATACAGTTAGCATGTGGTAGCACTTTGATCCTTCCATGCAGTGTAGAATAGTTGCTTTAAGTGGCATAACTTCAACCCATCAAGTGCAAGACCTTGAAACCAATGATACTGTTGGTTTTCTAATTCACTAATTGTTGCAGAGAAAATAATTGTGCTGTAATTTTTGTGTGCTACATATATCCAATAAGCGGGCTTGTTTTCTGTGTGCTGATGTGACTGCAAAACCATTTGGGCACAAACTACCACTGATCTCATAAATGCCATGCAGTATAATATACAGTATTTAGCTATGTACTCTAGATTCTATAACTTGTAACAAGAGGTGGTTTATTAGAACTTAAATGTAATAGTGTGGGGAGTTATAAAGTTTGAAGTAAGTGTGTATATGTAAAGTGCACTTACATACGTATATACCCTGTACAGGGTGATGTAGACATGGTCAGATCATTTGTGTATACAGCATGTATCATGCATGACATCACTGCTGTTTTGCCTACCTTGTTTACACTATACATGTAGAATGGAAAGGAGGTGATTGCGGTTAAGCACTTGTGAGGTTACAGTAAAAATAATTTTTTAAATGTACAAAAGTTTGCGTTACCCACTCACCACCACAACTGCCATGTGGTGGTACTGCCTGTAGCACATCACTCTGTAAGCACTCTGTAGTTTCTGTCAAGTGTTTTTAATAGCTCCTACACTTGTGCTGTAGTGGTCATGCCCTCAAATGATGAGAATAGGACTAACTGGTCCCTTGTTCACTATTGCAGGTAAGGTTACATCATTGCACACTTTTGACAGTCATTAATAAACATTATGGACAATTTTTTGAGGTGATAGTGGTTCTACTAATGAAGAGAAACAGTAAGGAGATGGATTATATATAGGTTACAGTGGCATATGCATGTTGCTACTCTTGTATACCTCAAATCAGTGGCCTTGTGTGTGTATATGCACATGTGCACATACACATCATCACAAAAATTAATGATGAACATCATCACGATGGCACACAATAGACTCAAACTGTTGTCTCCTCAGATTAAGTCTTGCTTGATATTAAGAATAACTGCAATGCTCATACCACATTTCTTTACTCCTTTTATATTGCTCTGCATGATGTATAAGTGCTAGCTCAGCATGTGATTGTAGCTGAGAAAAGTGTGGTTTTCCATTTGGTATGTGGATCAAAGCAAATAATATCTCAAGTTGAAGCCACTTACCGCAACAACATTTCTAGTTGTGCAGTGAATGTGTTGATCTCATCACAAAAATTTACAGTACATTTGTGTAAGTGTATACTGTATGTTATAGTTAAAACACTTCTGCGTGTGTGGAGAAGCTAATACAGGACAAGGTAAAGCCGAGTGCTGTATTTTCCTTGCTGAGTGCTGTATTTTTTGCGCACACCAGCATTTAGGCAGTGTTTTAAAAGTTCTATTGCAAGGTCTTCGTGCTTGGAGTGTTCATCTTGCATGCTTAATTTAACTGCTTTAGTTTTCAGTAATCAGTGTCGATATAATGTATTTCACCAACTAGTTGGTCCAAGGATCTGTCTGGATAGCTAATGAGGTTGTTTTTGTAACGTTCCTTACATAACTGTTCTGCATAACTGTACTGTGTATGACTCACACAGTGCAGTTATTTGGTATAATATGGACACTACAGTATGCAGCAATACTTTGATGATCCTCCCATGCAAAGTACAATACAATATCATATGTTTTAAGATGATATAATAAGTAGTGCAAGACCTGGAAACTAATGATGCTGTTGGTTTTCTATTTCACCGAATGTTACAGAGAAAGCAATTGTGCTGTAATTTTTGTGCAATATATCCAATAAATAATGTTGATGTAGTTACTTTTACATAGTTACAGTTCCGTAAAATTAAGCAACTATATAATAATATTACATATTATATTACTTAAAGTCCACAGCTTAAGCTGTCACATGTGCAACTACCACCTTAAACTTAGCACATGACATGCCCACATTGTTGGACATTGTGTAAATCTTGCATTTAATAGAACCAAACTGGTCAATAAGCTTCATTCATCATTACTTCGTTGTGGCTTGGTGTTACTCAGTGGATTGGTAAGATGAGTAACTTCATTAATTACTTGCAGTAATAGAATTACTATAACTATTACAAGGCCGGAGGAGACGGTCCGGTTGGTCAGGGCTGAGCCGGACCAATAATCTGGAGTTGAACCAACTAGCTGACCAGCTCGAACTACATTACTCTCATGCAATCTTTGGACGATCACATCTACATGTAGCTACGTACATTTTACAGATGTTATTGAAAATGCATGACACGAGTAGTCACCTAGTTTCTCAGCCTAACTAAAGCACAGAACTACACGTATAGTACCTCCAATTACCTTACAATACAGCTACGTATCGTTTCGTACAGAAATGATTGTGGGTTCTACGTACAGTATCACGTGTGCCGACAGTTGGCATTTATCACGTGTAAGGCAGGTGCCTTCTTTGATTCTAAACCAGCACACTTATATCACAATTCAATCTTCATAAATTAATTATTAGCATTCCTTGGCTTGTCTCTCTTGGCTTCTTTTATTGGGCGAAGGACTGGCAGTGACAAACCAGATGACTCAAAGCTGTACACCCATACATTACATGGTGGCCATCTGGATGAGATGTTGAGTAGAAATCACTCCTCTTCAACTACCCACTCGTCCTGTCGAGATACTGAGCAAACTCTCAGTCTCACCCGTATCGCGCCATTTTCGAATACTGATTGATCTCGTGACTGTCTACCAGTATATTTATGTGATGATCCGTTCACTTCATACAAACCAGTATAGTAGTATACTGTATTTTTGTAGCTGTGTAGTTTTTTATTGTAGCTGTGTAAATTCACTCTATAGTGATTATATCCTAGCTAAAGGGGGCCATGCTGTATGGGTTCCCTGTGAAATTTTGGGGGAAAGTTGCAAGTTGCTAGCTAGTTTTACTTTAAAATTTAGCATCAATTTTAAGGCATTTTCAAGCCTTTAAATTGCAAAAATTCTGCAGCTCCTGGGGGTTGCACCCCAGACCCCCCTTGAACTTCTAATTGCCAGCTATAACTAAATGAACCATACAGCAAGTTTCATGCTGTGTCCCCTGTAGCTATGTCAGGTCTACAATTATACATAGTATAGAAAGTCTGAAGAACAACAGATAGGCTTGAGCATATTTATATAGCTAGCTAGCAGTGAAATATCACTAAGATTGCATATCTGAGTGTCTAATTTTCAAAAATTTCCTGTGGGGGCATCCCCCCCAGACCCCCTAGAATGCTTGTGCTTTGCACTTCGCCCACTGTGCAACAGCTCCTCTCTCATTGGCATGTATATAGTAGCAATTTCAACATTATCGTCATTGGCCTGACCAACTCAAATTTCCCTCCTCCGGCCCTGTATTACTTTGGGTAATGCCTTGCAAAAGTAACATAGCATATTTCATTATATTACTTAAGTAATTACCACAACATTAATAATATTACATAACTTGTTGCCTTAGCCCCAACACTGCCATTGAGTGGGTTTGTTCTGTCAAAACCATGTGGGCACAAGCTACCACTGATCTCATAAATTCCATACAATATTTATGTACCCTAGATTCTCTAACTTGCATCAAGAAGTTGATTTGAACTTAGATGTAATAGTGTGAGGAATTATAAAATTTGAAGAAAGTGTGTGTGAAGATAACGTGATGAAGTTCCCTTTCATACTTGCTGATGTAGACTTTGTCAAATAATTTGTGTGTACAGCATGTTCTTCATGCTGATCATTCATGACATCTCTGTTGTTTTGTCTACCTTGTTTATGAAAGGAAGTGATTGAGGTTAAGTACTTGTGAGATTGCAGTAAAACAAACTTTTACATTGGCAGTTAGCCGCGGTACTTGGAAGTCGTGGTTTTGAAGCCATGAAGCCATTGGTACAGAAAAATGTTTTTGTACTGCCTGTCAATGTTTCAGCAGGTTTTAGACTATGGTACGCATAGCATGCTTTGAAGTTTGGTCGTTAATGAGGTATTTAAAATAGATACCCGCGGGTAGGTATCTAAACTGGTTAGATACCCGTGACAAAACTTTTTCGTCACATGCATCACGTGTTTAGCTGGATTCCAGTCACAACAGCCATCAGAAATCATCACTAGAATTTGAAGAAAACATTGCTGGAATAATAGAGATGATTGTATTCATCTAGGAAGCCTACCAGTGAGTTGTTTTAACACTAATTTGATCAGGAAGCAGCCATTATTGGCAGCCAGTGACCAGAGCCGTACGAGCCCGGCATAGTCCGTTCAGTAAATTGGTTATCGCCCAAATCCGCGGTATCGGTGGTTCGCTATTTTAGAGACCTTAGGAATGGCACAATGGCACATGTTTATTGTGCCATTCCCCAGGTCTCTAAAATACCGAAGATACCTCGATTTGTGCGTTAACTTACACTTAGGTCCCTTAACAGTGGCCAAAAGAACTTCAAAATCCAATAGCTATGTTTCAACCTGGCATAGGCTGAAGTTGTGTTGATTGCATCCTGCTTATTCTGTTAAAGAATAGATCCCACATTTTGCTACACAAAACCCACTCACCACCACAGCCACCATTTGGTGAGTATTGATGATGATTAACACATTTGGCATCACTTTCTAAGCACTTTGTAGCTTCTTTTTTTAGTAACCCTTGCACTTAGTATCCTGTTATGCCCTTAAGTGAAGGGAGCAGGGATAACCAATCCCTTGTGCAGGTAAGGTTGCATCATCACACACTTTTGATGGTTGATAGTAAACATTGTGCTTCAAAGTGATAGTATTAGTACTAATGAAAAGAAACAACAAGGAGACAGATTATGTGAGTGTTGCTACTTTTATATGCAGCGGCTTTGTGCGCACTTCAGGAGCAGTGGAACAGGCCAAAAAGTGAGGGAGCTAGCTGTAAGCTGAAGGCCAAAAAAAGTACAGTAACTATCTGCTGCCCTCCACCAACTATATCTCCTCATTAATATGACTGCACATATAGCCTGCTACACTGCTTCTATGAATAGCTACTGTGACTGTTTGTCCAATGAAAATGGGGGGCCATACCCCCCTCCCATCTCCAACGCCTATGGGACACTTGTTCAATCATCTGAAAACCATACTTGGAGATAATTGCTTCAACTATCAACAGGCATGTTATTATAATATACAGTACTAGATTGATTAGTTGTTAGATTTTTGTGTGGTTCCACTCAGGCCAATATTAGCACTTTAACGTTATATTATACAATAGCCTTGTGGTTACTCATGTGTAAACAAAAACTCCTCAATTAAATTCCTCATTATATAGTGAGTAATTTGATGTATAATTATATTGTATATATACATATGTTGTAAGTTATAGCACTTTAGAAATAGTAGATTGGAGCCTCTGCATAATTGGTAATGAGGGGATTGAATGTCATAGTAGAATTGGCACATACATGTACAGTAAGAGCATACATGTTATAGAAAGGTAGTGGTAAAATAATGGAATGCGTACTGATATTGTTTTGCAGATTTTATGGTTTGTTACCTTATAACAACTCTGCATAGCACACAATAACAATGAATAAACCTAGGCAAGCATTAAATAGGATATTCACACAGAATCACAAAGAAAAGTAGACAATAAATGCTTAGAAGTGGCACAGGAAGAGTGAATGGACTATTGCTATATCTTCTGTCTAATGGCATAAAACAAAGACTTTTAAACTCCCTTTTCTTTGGTGATCACAATGTTTATCTCCTTCCTTTATCAAGAAATTAAACTAACACACAGAAAATTTGCAAACTTTTCCCATTTTGTAAACATTTCATCCATTGCATTAATTACAGTTTACTGTAATAAATAGGTTTGTGCTAAAGTTCATTTAGACCTTCCCTTACTTACCAATAACTCGCCAATGCAATAAGCTTTGAATTTCAAATTAGCACATTAGCACCATTAGGAAGCTCATGAAACTCCACACAATTGGGCACCAGACCACAGCAGCCATATCATGGTTTTGCAATGGACAGTTAGTTCATTATGGTTACATAATAACTGTCTACCCACTGGTTGATTTAATTTACAAAAATATAGAAATCCAAACAACACAAGATGATGGAGCATGTCATGCATGGTGGTCAGCAACAAAGTTTTATGGGAGTTGCTGGAAGAACCATGCACTGAACTACACATACACATTCAAATACACAGGTGTATGTACGTAAGTACATACTAGCTTTACAAGGAACCATAGAGATACATATTGGAAAAGTCAGAAGTAAGATTTCTTTTTTAACTAAATGTCAACAATGCTGTGAAAAGTTACAATGGCCATTACTTTCCAGTACGTATTTGAAAAATATGAAGTCAAGTATTTAAATGTACGTATAAAGACCTCAAATATACAGTATATCAAGACTCTAATTGTGTTAAATATTGAATAACAACTATTTTCAAAATCAATGATGGTGGTGGCTACTTTCCTCCACCAAGAAATCTGGTAAATACATATATATTCTCCACGTTGTCAACCCTATTTAAAGTAAACCTTCACACTAATCACACCAATACATCTTGATCCCAACAGATCTCAGCTTACCTTTAAAAGTAGATAACCTCATCTTGTTACAACTAAACTAAGTCAAAAAATTTCTGTCACAAAATATCCATTATAGAAAACCTGTTCCCTCTGTATTAACTACAGCAGTATTGTAGTCTAGTACTGTAGTCTAGTACTTACGTAGCTTTTACTACTTCACTACAGGCAGCTTCTAGTACCATGACACAAGTAGCTGAGCACATCAATGAAGTAAAGAAACGTTATGAGACCAGTCTACTAGAACAGGTAAAAGATGACATAACATAATACACACATTTTATTTTATTATTTTATTAATGCTTTACAGCACAAGTGCTGAAGTTCTGTAGGACACCTGGTCCTACAGCCTGCTCAAAGACATTAGACACTAAGACATTAGCTACTTAAGGTGTGTTTGAAAAGTTGCAGAAAGGAGAAAAAGTCCATGACTGGACCTAGGTAGCCTCGAACCTGCAGCCATCCGATTTACGCTTGAACGCTTACAGTAGTCTGCCAGGCGGTCAGGATGTTTTCTCCTTGATATTTTCATGTATTTATATCCATAGGAATTCTAGAGAGTGACTCATTATCTCTAAGTACCCCAAGTAGAACCAAATGGACTCTAGTTAATTTATATCTTTATACAGTTTATTTAGTAGCAGTTACCACTGACTGTAATTCACTAGTGTTAATACTGTTGACCTGAAATAATATTAACCATATTGCTAAACACAAAGATCATCTATGTTGTGCAGGTGAAATGACCATCAAATTTAACAACCTTAGTTGGTTTTTTAAATTAACACAACAATTTTATTGAATAAGATCTTGTTTAAAGGAACAACTGGTGACTGCTACAATAACTACAATCAATACAATAGAGAAGAGTTATGGAAGTTTGAAAGTTTGCTTCTGAAAGTTTCAGCTGTCCCTGTAGAGTTAACCAAGGAGTGTAAATGTGTCTTCCTACACATTGAAGACTGCAATAACAACTTCATGATCTTGTCCACGATTCATCGCCTGGTAAGGTAGATGTATGTTCTATCAGGGTAGTTGAAACGTAATCTTCCGTTCAGTTCCTCGTTCAACTCTTATTAGTTGTTCTTTTAAACAAGATCTTATTCAATAAAATTGAATCAATACATTACAATAGTTAGAGACCTACCACGAGGAGCTTCATGATTTTAAAAACCCGAGGCAAAGCCGAGGTTTTTTAAAGCCATGAAGATCTGAGTGGGCTGTCTCTAACTGACTTAGAAAATGGTGTGGGTGTATTTATACTAATAGATGCATGGATTTATTGTGGGTTCAGTAAAACATCATCATGTCATCATATCTTGCACAAAATTTAAACCCACACTCAATCCACATTATTGTATATAAAAGAAAGCCTACTTGATTTGCTCTGCCTCCTGCATAGCAGATCAGTGATCAATTGTGAGGTCTGCAGCACACCAGTGATCAATAGTGAGGTGTGTTGTGTGTGTTGACTCTCGCAGCTGGAGATAGGAGGTCTCTAATCATTTTAGAGAACCTTGTGGTCCCTAACCATTTTAGAGAATCTCTTCAGAAATTTCTATTGGATTTTAAAGACCTCATTATCTCCCAAAGATCAAAGGTTAGCAATTATCTTGCAGTATTCCTTTTTGAATATGGATAATCAATATCTGTCATACCAGTACTCATTCCAGTGCTACCATGTACATGTAGACCATAGTAACTGCTCTATTAGAGCGTTTTGTCAATAGGTGTAAGGAGTACAATACAACTGTCTAATAATCTATAGGCAAATTCACTTCTCGGAGCACTCATCTATGACTAACCAGGCACACTATATACACTACTGGGCAATTTGGCATTGAAAATACAATGAAAGTTTCAAAGAAACCTAAGAAAAGTCAAAATTTCATGGGTTTCCCCAATGAATTTTTATTTTCGTAGTATTTCATTGGACAAATCAATGAATATTCATTAAAATAAACAATGAAAATTCTATGAGAAATAATTTCATGGAGTATTCGTTGGTAAAGTTTCAATGGAGTTTCGTAGGTTTAGTATGTGAAAATGTAATGAAAGATCTTGGCCACCCAATGAAATTTTGACTTTTCAAAGGGTTTTCATCATTTTCATAGGGTTTTCAAAATTAATTTCATTGGGTTTTCATGAGAACTCTTCCAGTAGTTCTACAGTTATTTGAATAACAAACCGTTGTATTACATATTTTGTATCCTGATTTGCAAAAGGTGTAACTTGTTCGTTCACAATATTTGAACTTTTTATTTAATTTGATTCCATAACTCTTATTGCATTATTGCATATCTAAAAATTTTCTTGAGTTAACATACAGTATTTGGCTACATTTACATGAGAAGAACAATAATTTTCAATATTAATTTTGCTGCTGACATGTATAGTGTGTGGAAAAGTACCTTTTTCACAAATCCGGTTACATATTATTATGTACATTGTTGGTATTTACTTGTTGGTTCTTTACTTCACAGGAAATCCAATCACAATTAATAGGAGGTATATAATTCATTTTCTTTGTTTACTTGTTTAGTTACATAAGTCATTTTCTTTGTTTCTTTAGTTGTTGTGTGTTCTTGCATAGGTAACAGACACCCCATACTGAATTGGAGCACCATATAGCATCAAACTAGTTACCTTGCGTGTTTTATTCCTGAAGTTTTGTAGCGCTCTTTTCTGTTCATACATCTTTGATCATCTATATAGCTGAAAAGATGTCCGTCTGTATGTCTGCATTCTTTTGGTGTTCAACAATTTTCGTGCCAGCTAATACATGTATCAAAGCATTTTACCAAACAAAGCACTCATTCTCTAATAATTGTCTTACTTTTAAATGAGGCTTCTAACTTCTGTCGTTGTCATTTACAGTGTGTTAAATGTGAAGGAGTAAAGCAAACTCGCTCTTTTTATATGCAAACTGAAAATAACACCTATTCCATTACAACTTAAGCATGCCTTTATGATCAACTTGTGCCATGTGGTAGAGCACGAAATTTGGCCAGTTAGGGTGTGAAATCAAATCCATGTATTGGTTTTTTTTTGGTTTTTTTCCTCTTTTTTTTCCTTTCTTTATTTTCCCTTTCTTTTGGTTACAACTTCAACAACCTTTATTGTTACAGCTTTATTTTTTTGCTTTGCCAACCTTTTTGGTAACAGCTGTGTGGTAAACATATAGGCATATACACATTCCTACAGTTGTCCATCTGCATTTCTGCAGGTTCAGGAGTATCTGCCTGCTTCCCATCATTTTAGTATACTTTGTAAGATGGTGGTATAGACCCTTTTCAGGTGAGCTGCTGCCATAGCAACATCCACCATCTTGGAGTACAACCCGTTTTGCAACCCTGGTAGTGTTGCTTTTGATAAGAGTAAAACAATACCCAAGAAGTAGAGCTTATTCTGCATTCCACAGCAAAGGTTGACCTGGTTAAATGTATGCTTTCCCCCATGCTACCAAGATTTCAAAACGGGTTGTACTCCAAAATGGTGGATGTTGCTATGGCAGCAGCTCACCTGAAAAGGATCTATAATATAAGGCTCATTTAAAAGTGATACATATCACCATGCATGCTGCAAGGTATGAATGGCACTGATGTTTAATGCTTGGATTATACGTAATGTGCTCCTTACTTGTAGAGTAGGTACCATTGTTAGTGCCTGGATACAGCCTGAATGGTCTAGCTACTAAGTTTAGTACATTGTGTCTTGTAGGGCAATTGGTCTGCTTCTACTGGTATAGGTACAATCTGTACGTATGCACAAGTTTGTGAAAAACAAGCTAAGATTGATGTTTACAGCTTACAAATGCTACTGGGACTGGAACAAAGGTCAAATTTTACCTTCTAAAGCTTCTAACAAGAAAGTCACCAAAGCTTTGAAGCTGTTTTATTTTGTCATGTCATCATAACTGATGGGTGTATGTCTCACAGGTGTATTGCAGTAGGAATTCCAGTATTCAAGATTTTTTAATAAAAAATTTCTCCGTATATTCCCCAATAGAACCCTGGCACAAAACAACAACTCGCGTTTAACTTGAGATTTCTCCGTAGTCCGAGCTCCAGTGAGGATGAAAATCACTATGGGGTTTGTCCACACGCTGATCATCATGAAAATCTTAGTTTTGTCATGCGCATTATATATAAGTAAGTTTTGTATCGTCTTGTAATCTTTTCAAGCATTGTAATGTATGTAGAATACTTTAACACTTAAAAAAATGTAGTGTCGGGTGGAAGGTAGTCACTGGTGCTTACTTTTAAGTGTGTAGTTACTTCGCTGGGGTTAGCGATTTTCAGCTCCAGAGCAATTTTCTGATAACTGTGTCATCAGCTCAAAAATACAAACCACTTCAAAGTCAGCATAACAATGCCGTAATTGAAACCACAACTCCACCTTAGGTAATGTTGCATCATTGTGGCACCTCCACTTTAGTTGTTTACCTTTATAAGTTGTTAAGTTGATGTTTTTACTCACTTGAGATAGCCACTTACCTATGGGTATGACACCGTTGCATTGAGAACTGTGGAGTAGGTGAAGCATATTTGCTCACCACAAAACGTACAAAGATCGCTGAGATCCGATAACATCTGAAGTTACTCTCATTATATGTACAAACTTAATAGCTAGAAGCAACTGAAGTTTCAAGACAGTCCAGATTGCTAGATGGCTTCCTGATTCAATTGTGCCACTTTCCCCTTTAAAATGTATGGAGCTCTCCCGGAGAAAACATGTACCTTTTTTCAGTTTTTAAGCACTGTGCATGCCAAAGTAGTTAATTCCAACCCAACAAACTATATATTTCTGAGATCGACAATCGATACTCTATCTACTGAGCATATAAAAAGTCCATTTTTTCCAAAATTTAAAAATTGGGCTGGAATGCCTAATTGTAGTACATTCTCTAGTACACTTGTACAGTACAGTATAGTGAGTCCTTACAATCTGGAACTCTTCCTGAGAGTTGGAGAATTGGCCATGTGGTGCCCATTCATAAGTCTGGTAGCCAGAAAAATGTTGCAAACTATAGACCATTATTATTAGTCTCACTTCCGTTACCTGTAAAGTACTTGAATTATTAATTTGAGACCACATGCTAACTTACCTGTTGGACAACAACCTGCTGTCTCCACACCAGCATGGATTTATTCCACATAGATTCCACATAGATTGTGCAATGCTCAACTAGTTAGCGTATTAGATCAATGGACGAGCTCTATCCAGCCAGGTATACCAATGAATGTCATTTACTTTGACTTCCAGAAAGCTTTTGATACTGTACCCACTCAAGACTCTTGTTAAAGCTTGAGGCTTATGGAATCTAAATTGGATCAAGTATATTTTCTTGTACACAGTCAACATGTTGTGTTAGATGGAGAATTTTCTCCGTGGCCATCTGTTTGTAGTGGAGTTGCCCAGAGCTCTGTCTTGGGACCCCTATTGTTTGCCATTTATGTAAATGACCTCACTACTATAGTTAAGAGTTCCCTTGTGTTATTTGCTGATGATACCAAACTTTTTGATGTATTAAATCTCCTGAAGATGTTAGAAACTGCAAAACGACATTAATGTTCTCTTCTGCTGGTCCAAATAACGGCTTTTATCATTCAACATTACCAAGTGTAAGGTCCTCCATATTGGTTCACACCACCATCAGATCCCCTAGACATTGAATGGCACAATTATCAAAAATATTGATAGTGTTAGAGATCTTGGCATTCAATTGGACACACAAATACACTTCCATCAACAAACATCAAAAGTTGTACAAAGAGCAAACAGAGTCCTATCATTAATATAAATCAGTCTTTTTTACCATGGACACGTTATAAGTCACTAGTTCATTGAAAATGATAATCTTGTCCAGGGACCCATTTATAAGCAGGATATCAAGAGAGCTAAAAGTGTCCTGAGACGTGCTACTACAATTGTTCCATCACTAGCTGCCATGCCATACTCAGAGAGGTAGAAATCCTCAAACTTAGCTGCAGTATTGTAGTAATGTACAACATCTTAGTCTATCATCAACCAAGTTAGATCCTGAACAACTGAGAAATATAATACATCGTATGGGATGTGTGCAAACACTAAGCTGAATGTGGATATTGATAGCAATATTTAACAATTACTTCTTAAAACTGGTCACTTGAGAGAACTTGCAGCATTTTTATGTCCTTATCAAAGTAATTTGCACTGAATTGGGTACTCACATGGCAATATCTATATTAATTACTGTCTAAAGCAAAGCGACATCCTAAATTTTATTGACTAAAAGTATGCTATTCAAAATTCTAAAATTCCTATTGGCACTACTACTAACTTCAAATTATAAAACACATCTAGTAAAGTACCCTTAAACTTTTCTCCTGCACTTCCATATTTTCAACTACAGTTTGAAGAATCTGGTCAAGTGACTATTTAGGGTATTAAACTCAGTGACTTTGGTATAATATTATTTGGATTTCACAATGATGTAGCAGTAATGACGGATTGTCAGTATGGTGGAAGGACAATGTATATGGTGAGGTATCAAACTGATAATCTTATTGTGCTCAAAACACATCACCAGTTGTGACAATTTAAGTTGTGCTATATACTCACTTTGATCTTACTAACTGTCTATCATTTCATTCTGGTCACTTGGAGCAACTAGCTATTGCTTATCCAAATCTTCAGAGATTCAGTTTTCGGAAATTCATCCATGGTTTGAAAGCCCTACACGGTCTGAAAGCTGTTGCTAGTCACTGCCACAACCTACAAGGACTAAACATAAAATGTTTCACTATTGGAGAATCATATCCTCAAGAGTTATAATATTATTATGAACTCTTGATATCCTATTGTGGGTACTTTGAGTAATTTGAAGTTGACCCACTTAGCAGGGTATTTTGATATCAAAACATCTGCAAACAAGGTAAAGTTGATTTGTTTGTACAAATGGTGCTTGACAATAAGAGGAATACAATGTAGTAACTGTAACTGTAAGGATTTTACCAATAAAAATACATTAATTTTATCCTATTTTACATCAATAAGTTACTATTACAATAATATGGTGGATTGCCCACCATTGCAAATGTAATCAATACCTATAAGGAACTAAGATGTGCAAGTATATTAAGTTGCAATCAGAGTTCCCAACCAATGTCACTCAGTTCAACTCACACTCACAATCTACAACAGTAATACATTGATTCTCTAAACACTAATGTTCTTGATGGCTTTATGTCCTCAGTTTCAGCTCATGGTGGACTAGTACATGTAATTATGAGAGTAAGAACTTTGGCAGTTAAAAGTGTAACATTTCTTGTTAGACACTCTCGCAAACTATTAATGTTACATTCGCAAATTCTTAGACTAGTTATGGATATGGTGGATGTAGAGAATTTCAATGTCACACTAAGGAAAATACTTTGGAACAGAAGATTGTTCATTGCTGGTCACTACATGTTAATGTTAGCTGATTATTGGTACGATGATTCCAGAGAAGTTCTTTGGGAACAAGACACAGACCTTTTTCCCACTTTTGTACTGAACACATTGTAATGTATAGTCACTGTATAGTATAATGGTGCACTTGTCATTTGAATAATGTGTAGTTGAGATTATCAGCAGTGGTAATGAGTGATAGTTAGATGATGGGTACAAGTATTCTGTGTGATATTTCCACCTTCAGCACAAGGGATAAAGGCCTCGGGACTGAGGGTGAACATACCAGACAGACCATGTTGCAACTATAATATAACACTTCTATTGCAGGGTAATTGACACTGGGTGCTGCCAACGAGTATAACCACTGGCTATAAGATTCAGTTACGGTTAGGCAGCAGGTAAAGTAGCAGCTACTTTTGTCATAGAAATGGACAAATCCTAAACATATCACAAAATATTTATTTTTGCAGAATTCACAACAGTTTTAATGCTAGTGAGTTGTTTAAAGACTAACTGCAACACTTACTAAAGGAGAAAGCTTCATTGTAGCATCATTAACTTGTGTTTTCTGTATTGCATGTATGGTTCATTTTCGAAAATGTGTCAAAATAGTTGTATATATGCTATAAAACTAGTTCTCACCTTTAAATATTAGAATGGCAAGGATACCGAAACACCTCCTTGTGGCAAGATCCAATTAGTGCTAACAGTCATGTGAACATTTAATTTATTCTCATAATTGATTTCAGTGTGAGCTTTGATAAAACAAACAGGGCAGTATTGCTACGTACTTCATTAGTTAGAAGGCATTATACAGATAATGCCCTAACCACAAGGCATTAATACAGGTAATGGCCTGACCACAGGGCAATATATAGGGGTGTAATGGCAAATCCCTCTGATCTTCCCACACAAAGTGTTACATATATAACTGCATTATATGAAAAACCACAGCAATGAAAAATTATAGCCTGGAAATGTTTTGTGGCATGGAAGACCCTCCTTATAACTCCAGGAGGTCTCAAACAAGCAAATATAGCAATCAATGTCTCTTAATCACAGGAGAGAGCAAAATTACTACAACTACAACTGTGACATAGCAGAGTTTCAATGAAACATTAGAATACACATTTTTTATATTCTACTTACAACATTGACCTAATTTCATATTGTGTAATGTTTATTGTTTGTCGCATTAATCAAATCAGTCTTGTTGTGAGCTACTGACATCATCACATCACATCTCTCCCTAGTTAAGCTCATCCTGAATGACACATTGTATAACATCCAAGTACAGTACCTGTTCTTCAGATGACTACTAAATGAGTATGGACATTATAATTTTGTTAGGCTTAGACTGCTCATTTTTCTTTTTCCAGCTCTTAATGGCTACAAATGTCTGACCTTTCTCCTCTGGCTCAGGACTATTACTTGACTCTGTACTGTTGTGGAAGGGCAACACAGCATTATCTATCTGAGAATTTATCTGGTCTTCATGTTAGTTCAGTATGAGAATTGAGACAACAATATTGACTCTTTTTCAGCGGAACTGCAAACATTGTATGGAACTCTATAACTGTAATCTTTGTAACTACGTAGCTAAATTCATTTTATGATTGCTTTTTTTTCCTGAGCATATCAGCTGTGCTGTCTGCTCAGTAACAATAATAATAATAATAATAAGAATCATCAGAATTCAACTTCTACATCGATTTCTTCCAACTACTTTTGCACTTGTTTAAGAGCTTTGATCTCTTTTTCCCACACTAGTAATAGTCATTAGGAAAAGTGTGATGACCCTAGATTGATGCACTTGAATAGATCGGTCTGAAGGAAAAAAACCTTGACTGGTGTTATATTAGATTATTACACAAAGTGATTCGGTAAGGTCCATGCCGAGGATTTGACAGCTTACGTTGCTTTCTTGTCTTGTCATGTGGGAAGTAAATCAAGACCCATTCTTTTAGTCTGAGTTTTCTTGGTTTAGCATATTTATCATATCCAGTCTTTTAACGCTCCTGTGCTTTTAAAATTGATTTTGATGCTAAAGCCCTTGCTGTTGAAAGGGATAGCACTAGTTTTTCTCGATAATCTGCCACATCGGTTAGCTTCAATCATCTAGATGGTGATGCGGCAGTCTTTGTTCGATGACAGCAATTAAATACAAAAGGCAAGACAACAGCTTTTCACCAGTTGAGAAGAATGTGGCATGTTGCAGTAAGCCCACAGGATCCCTGATAAGTTCCCTATGTGTCCCACTGCACTCCAAATTTGTTGGATTATGTAAGGATTTGACTGATACAGTTGTTGCATTTTATATCAGTCTGGTCCTTATCTAGTCAAAAATAATTAAACCTAAGCAAGGTCTATAAGTACTGGAAATATGTTTCCTTAACATATGGTCTTCAAGGCTCGATCAAACCATTATAATACTATCCCATTGGACTGGGATGGTGTGTAGTAGTATTCAACTTTTCATTCCAACAACTTGCACACATCCTGTACATGACAGTAGTCGATCTAATAGCAACGCCTCTGGTACTTCAAACATTGGCACTATTTCTTGAGCCAAGAGCTTATACTATGCAAAGATCCTGATCCTGGCCACAACCATGAGAGCAAGTCTTTTGCAGAGGAACAGTTAAAGGATCCTAGTCTACAGCCATCTGTCAGAAAATGTTCTGCCGACAGGACCTCAACTTGCAGCAAAGATACGTAGTTACTCAAACTTCCATGTATACAATAGATGATGACATCCTTTATTTCAGTGGACAAAAGGGTGAATTCCCTAGAGCAGTGATACTTTGTGGATTGCTGCAAAGCATGATGGAGGAGTACCACAATGGAATTATGGCTGGACATTTTTCTGGTCCAAAAATCTACAAAACCACGTTGCATCAATGGTGATGTATTGAGATATCACCAACTATACCAGTGGTTGTACCCAATGTACTATTGTCTCTGGCTAAGGGAGAAGACAACTGCCTCCTATTCCTGTGGACCATCCTTTCCAGATCATTGGCATTGGTATCATGGAGCTACCTTTGACAGCTAATGGCTGTATGTTAAGATCTCTTTGCCAAGTGGCCAATGGTTTATGCTACACTTGAACAGAAGACTGAAAGGAATGGTATCATGTTTACTATCATCACTGCTAAAAATGTAAGCAACTTGAGCTTCTGAATGAAGCAGCTAGTTGGAATTCTATTATTTGCTGATTCAAGTGCCTTAAATGCATTATTTCAAGTATCAAAATAAGCAGAACAACCAAGCTGGAAGTCAGGATGAAAAACTTTATTATTTGATTGATTTATGATTTAAACTTCAAACAGTTGGCAATAGCTGTTCAAACAGTACACAATAGCTGCTCAAGATTATATACTAATGCTGACTCAGAGGTCAACCAGGCCTGCGAAAACAGGGCATGTGGGCACAAACTAGACTCTGTCACTCTACAGGTCATATCTCAGTACTGGAAAAATATATTTCCATTCTGTAACTTGCATCATGATGCCAATTAAATGTTTACAAAGTACTGAAAATTTCAGTGCCATAGCATAATAGCACAAAACGTTGAGTGATGAAACTTTGAAATAGTAGGAAAAAATCATGTGCCCACATGCCCAATTTTTGCAGGCTCGGTCACATTTACTGATATTGCACGTATACACCTTCAAAGCCTTCAGTTAGGTAAATACCAATCTGTCCCTGAGGTGTCCAGCGTATAACATGTTTGTATATGTACAATACAAATCTACCATGTCTATGTGATGACTTTACTAGTCATACAACAAACATGACCAAACACCAAAACTAAATGAGATATTTTATCATTCTCAAAGATTATGAAGTCCAATTGACTTTAATCTCTTCAAGTATATGCGTGACCCAGTCTGGGAAAATCGGTCTTATAGCCTATTTAAAAGTATCAAGAAATACCTATTTTAAGTATTAATTTTAGTGTGCTGTAGCTCGCCAATGGTTGAAGCTATGTGTACCAATTTGTCACACGGTTTTACATTACCTTCTAGAGCATCCACTGTGCAAGTACGTAGCCAACAACTAAGTTTCCTGCCATTTTAGATAGTTTTTAAACCATGGTTGTCTGTATTGGGGAGGGAGGTGGGGGCCAGGAAGGAGGGCATGAGGCTCTTCAAAAAATTGAACAGGAAGGGTAGGGATGAATTAGGCTATGTTATGGGACATTCAGGTCTCCAAATTAGCTAAAATGAAAGCTAATTCACAGCAAAGGTTACTATTCAACACCACAGAGCTGTACAGCCACATATAGCCATCCCCAGGCTGACCACAGCTCAATCAAGGCCCCACACCACACATACAGATTGCCACTGGACTTAGGAAAAGCAGCCAGCAAAAGTAGACCACTCAAGACTAGCTAATTTAGATTGTGAAATTAGATAAATTATTCATGTAGCTTTGTGTTCTGGGTGAAAAATCAAATCTGCTGACACGGCCTGGGCGATAAGACCGGTTTTCCCAGACTGGGTCACATATTGTGTTACACGTACGACACCTGTACTGCATATATTATTGCTTTTATATCTCCTACATGCATTAGCTAGGTAATCATGATGAAAATTTCAGAACTAGTTCTCTACTGTCTAGTAACCAATTGAGAATATTGGTGTGATATTAGAGCAATCTAATCAATTACTATGACTTCATCTGTTTGCAAGGGTAGCATATTCTTGTACAAACTTGTATTTGCATACTCAGCATCATGGGTAGGTATAAATAGGCTATGTAGTGAGTGTATATCAATCAGTTGGTCTAATATTGTACAGGAATGAAGTTTAACTGAAGCAGGACAAAATATATATTGTCATCAAATTGATGGATCATTCTCATGAGGAGTCTCTTGTCAACCTATTATCACTTCCTTCCGAGTTGTTAGTTTATATTATTTCATTGTTATCTTCACTACGTGACAAGGTAAAGCTGAGGTATGTTTCAAGACGGTTGAGTTGTGTAATAGAAGGAACACCCTCACTGTGGAAGGAGTTTGTGTGGACTTTTAATGACAGTTGTGAAGAATGCTCTGTGAAGGAGGTGTTGAAGGTGTGTGAACAACATATTAAAGTACTATCCTTTCCTAACCATAGACTACCATCATCACTGATAGAGATACTGCAGTATTGTAGTAATGTACAGCATCTTAGTCTACCATCAACCAAGTTAGATTGTAAACAACTAAGAAAGACAATCCATCACATGGGATGTCTACAAACACTGGAGTTAAAGGTGGGAAATGACAGTCAAATTAAACAATTACTTTGTAAAACTGGTCAGTTGAAAGAACTCACAGTATTTTACCTCCTTATCATCATTTTACACTTAAATGGCTGTTCAACATGTGGATAGAAGTAGAGTTAAGGCCATCAATTTTAAATGTCTATATTACATTACAGCAATCCAATATGATCAAATGTTTAAATCTTATTGATTATGCTACTCAACGTATCAATATTCCTACTTGTACCACTGCTATTTTCAGGTTGTATGATGATAGAGTACCTTTAAACTTTTCTCCTGCACTTCCATACATTCAGCTACACTTTGAAAGATCAGGTCAAGTGACCACTCCAGGTGTTAAACTCAGTATATTGCACAATGATGTAGTATAGTGATGACTGATTGTCAGTATGATGGAAGGATAATGTATATGGTGAGGTGTCAAACTAATGATCACATTGTGAATAAGCTAAACTCTATACACATTGTCAGTTGTGAAAATCTAAGTTGTGCTACTCATTTTGATATTGCTAACTGTGTATCACTTCGTTCTCATCACTTGGAACAGTTAGCTATTGCCTGTCCAAATCTTCAGAGAATCAACTTGCAGAATTGCTCGTATTGTTTGAAAGACCTACAAGGTCTGCAAGCTATTGCTAGTCACTGTCACAAGCTACAAGGACTAAACTTACTTGGTATGTGTTTTTCACTAGTGGAGGATCATATCCTGTTGTGGGAAATATTCAGTAATATGAAGTTGACCCACTTAGCAATGGAGCATTGTGTTTTGAGATCAAAAGCTGCAAACAAGGTAAAGTTGATTAGTTTGTACAAACAGTGTTTGACAATCAGAGGAATCCAGTGTGGTGACTGCTGTTGTGGGAAATATTTTACAAATAAAGATATGATGATGTTATCCTACTTTCCATCACTAAACTATTGTTATGTACAATACTATGATGGACTATCCACTATAGTGCAGGATGTAATCAACAACTGTAAGGAGAGCTAAAATGTGTAAGTTTCAATTGTTACAAGGCTTATCAAAAACTGTCACTTACTATATCTCACAATCACAATCTACAACAGTTATACATTTATTCACCAGATACTGATGTTTCTGATGATTTTATGACCTCAGTTTCAGGTCACAGTGGACTAGTACATGTAATTATGTTTGTGAGTTGTTTGACATTTGATGGTATAACAGCTCTTGTAAGCAACTCTCCCAAGCTGATAACATTACATTTACACATTTCAGTTATGGATGCCAATGTGGAGAAATTTAATTCCACACTGAAGAAAATATTTTGGAACAGAAGATTGTTTAGTGACGGTCACTACAAATATGGCGATGCTTGGTATGGTTTTTCAAGAGATGTACTTTGGGAACAAAACACAGATCTTTTCCCACTTTGGTACTGAACATATTGCAATGTAGTCGTTGCATTATACACTTGATATTAATTTTGATTGACATGTGTGATTAGTACTTGTGATGGTTTTGACTGCATGTTTCTATTTCATTAAGTATTTGTAATTCTACTGCAACTGTACTGTATTTACTGTAGCTAATTACACTATTCATGACTGTGAGGTAATGGGCACAAGTGGATTTACCTGATACAGCTATATTACACTTGCACTTGATCCTCCAAGCTTGTGTGTATAATTTACTTATAAGCACTTTAATACGTATACACTGGACTTGTTTAAGTGTTTTGAAGTGATTACAAGTATTTGTTACTGTGCAGCATTTGTGCTTGTGCTGGTACTTAATCACTTATATTTACAGTCAGTGTGAATTCTTATATACCACTTTTACACCACAGATCAAAGGAAACCACAGAGTTATATATCACATATTATTGCCCTGACCACAACTACCGTTAATGCTGAGGCAGTTACAAAGTATCAGTTTCCTTTTATTATTTATATGAAGCTGCTTAAAGTTTTGCATTGTGGGTTTGAGTTCAACATATAGAGGCATTGTTATGAAGCAAAAAGAATGGACCTTATCTGCAATGACGTCAAAGCACAAAACAACGGCCGATAGTGTGGGCACTTTTGTACAGAGGCTTTTGGGTGAGATTGCGGTTTGCTATGTTAATGTTTGCATACAGGAATATATTATAATATGGTCCTGTAAAACATTCTGTGACTGGGATCAAGATGTTTGATCTCATCTGAATAATTATGGGACCTCGATCGCTTGTTTTGTGCTCTTTACTGCTTAAATTGATTCGCTTGATTAAATTTTAATACAAGTTGCAGATGGTTCTGCAGGAGCTATTGGTGTAGTAACTACACCATGCTGAACAAGCAGCTGTGCTTTTGATTGTGTGTTGTCTTGTTACTTATCAGAAAGAAATATGAAGGCATAAATCGTGTTATTGTCGTAAAAACTAAGTTCTTACAGACTGATATGTACAGTATTTCAGTCATATAGCACCGTCACAATAGGAAATATAACGTTTCCCAACATTTGCCACTTAGCCCTACAAAGATGGTGACTAGTTTTATGTTAATTGTGCTATAATAGCAAGAGTAAAATTAATAATGGACTTCTCCATTATTTACTCTTGGTTATTATTACTACATGTATGGAATGATGTAGTCATCACTTTGTGTGATGATCTGTGATTACAGTAAATTAACATACACGATTTCTTGGATGCTGCCTGATGACACAAGACCATGTGAGCCCTGTAAAAGAACAAGCAGGTGCTGAATTAAACGTACAAAAAATTTTCTTCAAGGCTAAGTGAATCTGGTGCAACAGAGGTAACGTAAATGTTTGGTACCTAACTACGTAAACATGAACACGAGGAGACCTGTCAAACTATAAGCACAACATGCAAACTTACCTGGGTATTTGTTACCATCATATGAGATAGTACAAATATTTACAAATTCACGACAACTTTGGTGTCCCAATTGAGCACTATAGAGAAAGAACATACAATACAATTCCTCTGTATGTATGTAAACTGATATGAAATTCACAATACTAATAAGATTCTGAGTTAAGTATCATGACCACATCCACTCCACTGTTAGTGGGTGAATCACTATGACTATATAGATTGCCTGCAAAAACTGATAGGAGGGTATTAAATGCAATACACTTAAAATTTGTCACTTTTTACACAAATGGCATATTTGGGGATTTCATTCGTTTAAACAGTTGACATTGTTACACAGAGACACAGGTTTCACCGTACATAAATTCAGACCAGTACGTGTGAATGAGTACTTTTTCATACAAACATCGATATCTGACATAGGTTTGCTTACTGACTTATTCCACCTGCAGCCAAAGTTCCAGAACTTCCGATGATGTAAGTGGCAAATGATAAGAGAGCCATGGTTATTTGGTGTTTGGTCCATGCACCTTGTCAACAATCCAGAAATTCACTTGATCTCAGTTGCTGTGTTCTATACATTCACTCTAGCTACATCCTAAATTAATTCTTTGTAACTCTAATTGGCTGGTAATTTGGCCGCCTTTTTTTCTTTACTCTGACTATTGAAAAAGGCGGCCAAATTACCAGCCAATTAGAGTTACAAAGAATTAATTTAGGATGTAGCTAGAGTGAATGTATAGAACACATTTGAATGATTAAGATTCAATGTTGCAAATTAAAAATTGTAGTAAGTTGAATCAACCTAGCTTTTATTCTTGGCCGCTTCAGATATCAGCTATTTTGGTTGGCAGTTACTTTTATTTGCCTGTTTTACAGCCAAGATATTCTTTAGTAATCATAGTCAGTTGTAGTAACATTATTGATTCTTGGCCGCTCTAGATATCAGCTCTTTCAGTTACCCATTAATTTCATGGAGTGTTTTTCTACAGCTTATCTGTTTTTACATGGGGTTACAGATACTTGTAGTTTCTTGGACGCGCCTTTTTTTACAGCAAAGGTGTTTTTGGGGGGGGGGGGGGGGGGGGGTTATTACTACATGTATGGAATGATGTAGTCATCACTTTGTGTGATGATCTGTTATCACATGTGTATTGAGTGTGGTGTTCTTAATTTGTAGTTGGATTCACTTCAAGATCACAAGCAACTGGCTTTCACAAAGCCAACATCTAAACAAGAGTGAGTCGATCACATGCAGTTGAGATGACTGCGATGAATTTGAGACAGGAACAAAGATGGTAACTCATGATCAATAGTCATTACTAGACTGAGCACTTGTGGGTAAAGACAATGACATAAGACATGATCTAAGTACTGACAATGGTATGTCGTGATGTATTGGAAAGCACAACTATTTGTTGATGGGCTATGGTCAATATATTGTTATAATTACATAGCAGATGGTTTATTCTTATTACTCGAGTGCATCCAGTTGTACTTTTGCTGTTTTGTACTTATGCCCACCTCATTGCACACTGTTCCACCTTGCCTATGTCTGTATCTAATAAGCTAGTCTATCACAAGATCATAATCTAAAGAAGGCCGATACAGAGTATTTCCAATCCCTACAGCTTTGATTGTTGGTGCACCTGTATTATCCAGCAGTGAATGAGTAGTATTTGTAATTGAGAGTGACTTACTTACTACAAACAGTAAGATATATAACTAGTACTGTGACTGAATATAAAAATCCACACCTTAATGCTGTGTAGAAGATGTAGAGCAAGTTATTTGCTACAAGTATTTAACCTATGGTAAACCTGTTTAACAAACGTGTATAAGCAGAAATATTTTAGTTACTTTCCTGATTGTACTTGACATCTTGTCCTTTCACTTAGTAATGTGTGTCTGACAGCCATAAAAAATTTATTTATATTCACTTATATTAATTATAGTCCTTTGTTGTGACAACTATTTTGGATGCTTTGTGGTATCACCGTATGTATCTCTTGTTGTCCAACCAAAAAGAATGTGGGAGATAGAAACGAAAGTTATGAGGTTTATCATAGCTCAGTTCTCAGATACTGTTAATTTTGTCATTTGAAATTTCAAAGTACACCTACTTTTCATACCTATAGGTAATTTACTTGGAGGTCACCTTGTCAAGCTTAACATGAGCTACACCCACATTGTATGCTACCACTGTGAAAAAGAGGAATATAAGATGGTATTTCCAGTGGCTTATTGAATACAAAAAAGCTTGGTATAACCTGTATTATACTAACAATCCCACATAAGGCTTTAGTTAATGTGTTAAACATACTGAAACCATATAATATATGTGATGGTATAGTGTGGGCATTATATCAGATATAAGCTATTTCAAGTATTGTGGTAAATAAACTGAAACCATACATGCAATAGTATAGTATGCATTATACTAAAGTGTAAGATGAGTATAATACAGGATTTATATTAAGGCTTATTTGTTGTTATTGTTATTGTTATTATCTACTTTACCAGTTAGGCACTGGAGGGTGTACACAGAAGGCAGAGCCTGTTCGAGGTGTTTACCCATAGCCTAGGAGTATTCAATAAGCCACTGGATACCATTATTATATCCCACCTTTTTCACAGTGTACTGTCTACATAGTATCATGTCCACTTATGGGTTGTTACAGCTGCCTAGGTTAAACTTACATGGAGCCACACCCACATATCGATCATTGATTATGCATGTTAAAATAATTGGGTACTTGTAGCTACTCGTTTATTTCTCTTGCAAACAATTCTTCTGTTGGTAACATCCTATATAATGATGCTATGAATAAAGAACTAACTAACAAAGATTGGAACTTGTGGACATTGTACCAGAATGACTATGATTATAGCTCTGACTTGATTCCCACCAGATTTTTTTAAATTTCTATTTGGGTTGGTGGGCCAACTGGATGAGCAGTATTGACCCTCACTTACATCTGAAGGAAGTGGAAGTGCTAAATGGATTCACATCATAAGTACTGTCAGTGGTGTATCCAGGAAAAGAATTTACATAAGCAAAGTTTATACATTAACCTAACTGAGAGGGTCTGCTTCTGACTCAACTGTTTCACAAACACTTTGGAGATGCTACCTTACTTGAAGTTACAATTAATGATGGTGATCATGAGCACCGATTTTAGCTGGGCTTTACAGGGGGAATTGACATGAACCTGCTGCCCCACTATGGGGCATTTGACAATCGTTCATTAAACGCCAAAATATTTTTATTGTAACTTTCTAATCACCGTGTTGCAACTGGTTGGCCAATAGTGGGGATTTGACATGATAGGTTTGCCCTACTATGGGGAATTTGACATTCGGCTGTGTCAAATATCCACCATAGCCCCATATATATATATACCCAAGGGGGGCAATACATTGATCAGTGCATTATATAGCTATTCACTTCGATATTATAATAAGTAACTGTAGTTTACTTTAATTTACTGGCATTGCCTCAGCATACCTATAGTTTAAAATTTGTTTAAGGAGGGGGGGAGGGGGTGGAGGAGGAGGGGGGCTATCTTTCTCATGAGGATTTTGGTGAGGATGAAGATTGTGACTTTGATCCATACTCAGTCATAGCAGCGAACAGAGATGAAAATGTGTACACATGAGCATGCATCATGTGTGTACATTGTGTAATTATTATAGGATAAAGTTTGATTCTTTTTGCTGAAATGTCCCCAATTGATTGATATGCAATGAAACAAAAATGTGAAGTCAGTAACCCTAACTATATACTGCTACTGTATTGTATCTACGGACTACTCTAATTTGGGGATAGATCAATATAGTTGCTCAGGATCAGATGGAGTACTGCACTCTCTCATCACTCTTTACGTGTGTAGCCTCCTGTAAGATGATTATACATACAAAAGTATGAAAATGATTAAAGAGATAATGTATAACAACACACAACTTTAAGAAGTGACACACACATACACATGCACATACACAACTATTTTCCAGAGAATCTACATTACTTGCTCACCATCGGATTTGGTACTTTGAACAAGCACCAGTAAGCATCTTGGTCATAACCTATCTGGAGATCACTGACACTACAATTAGACCAGGTAGTTGATGGTGGAGTCCTTTAAATGGGAATAATTCACATGATAAATTAAGCTAGTGTTAGTATACTGGTACCCAGGTTTTCAACTTACAAAGGAGCAGAATCTTCCATTATACAATGGCCACTTGGTGAGGTGCAGATGCATTTGCCTACAAACAGGCTTTCACAAAGTTGTGCAAGCTAAATATAATAACTTACGTCCCTCATCTTGTTGTATACCGAAAATGTGGCCCAACTCATGGGCAGCTATAGAACCCACAACAGCTGTAGATAGTCCACTGGCTTGTACTATACCAACTGCATAGTCATAGCACATGGACCCAAAATGAGATATCCCTACTATGGGTTCAGAGAAGTTAATACCACTGTAAAGGCACATTTTACTCCAACAGCATACAATGATTTATAATTGCTAACGTTATCAACATGGCACTATCATGAGTAGGGTATATATGCATCAGTGATGAACGATAATTTGCAAACTTGATTACATCATCCGTAGGATTTGTACTTAATGGAATTAAATCCTGAGAACTCCAAGTTTGTACACCAATAAGTATTACAGTTATGTTGAGCTTGGCATACATCTGTATAATTTTGTATACTAAACAATATTTAGTAATTATAACTATCACAAACCATAGCAACAAAGTTAGCTACCCCTCTGGCATAATCAGATGCTTGTGAGACATTACTTCCTTGAGCAACATACTATATATAAGACAAACAGAGAATGCATGCATACACACACCACGTGCCAGCAGATACTACAGTGTTTACCTGTTCATGGTCGTTGACAACCACCCATTCCACTATACGTGTTACAGTTGGAGCATCCAACTGCATGTATATAATACAATACTGTACTAACAGGTATATTGGAGACACTGACTTTCATGAAGTTGTGAGAAGTGTCTTTATGGGCGTCCTCATAACCTAATGTATAACTACATATGGCAAGACGGTTCCTTCATATAACCACCTACCACATGATCCATCTCTATAAACAGTATGAGCTTGTTGTATCTGTAGCCAGGTGTAGTGAAGTGAACATTATCAGTATTCCTCACCTGGTCACTAATACTTTCAATAGGATCGATATGGTACAAGCATTTCATGTGACTAAAGTCACCAAAGGCACCCCTAAAGTGTAATATAAGTAGCCACTATAATACTATCCCATATATCTACAAATCTACATAATTATGTCAGTGGACACTTTATCAGTTAACTGCAAGGTTAAACTGTACCATGTGTAGGCTATCTATAATAAAGTTATCAACACACTAACTGTTAGAGACAGGGCATTATCCATAACATGGAAATACTAAGCTAAAAATATACGGAAGAAACCTCAAGACCTCTGTAATCCAAAACACCTCTATTCTTAATTGTGTTTAGCTACTGTTTATTTTGCAGATATATATATATCTAATCAAAAACAGCCAAGCTGTAAAAAAAGGTGTGCGGCCCTTGAAAAGGCTATGGTGAAAAAAGATGTGAAATCCAAGGTGGCGGCCAAGAAATGGCTGTGATGGTAGGTTAATGGTAAAAATTTTAATAACAACAATTCAGGTGAATTTGGTGCCGCTTGGTCAATTGGCACAAAATTCACCTGAATTGTTGTTATTAAAATTTTTACCATTAACCTACCATCACAGCCATTTCTTGGCCGCCACCTTGGATTTCACATCTTTTTTCATTATAGCCTTTTCAAGGGCCGCACTCCTTTTTTTACAGCTTGGCTGTGTTTGATTAGATTTCACTTCTTTTTGTATTTGTATACCCCAAAGATGGCCTATGTCCAGCTTTGGGGCTTTTTAACCTATATATTTTTCTTTACCACAGGAAAAAGAAAAAGATGAAGCAGATTTTATAAACACTTTAACCCATTCTGATTCTATCAGTAAATGTACAAATTATATATATAATGCATACATCAAGAGTTCATAATATAAAACGAGAGCATATATTTATTACATGTCAATTAATCCCCACAGGATAATTTGCAGCTGATCTCTCTATTGGGTGACTTGAAATGTAGCTGAAATCTCTACAGGGTGATCTGCTTGTACGTAGATGAACTCTTTACAGGATTCTCTCTACAGGGTGACTTGACTCTAGCTGAACTCTCTGCAGGGTTATCTGTTTGTAGTTGAATTCTCTACAGGGTGATTTGTTTGCAGCTGAACTCTCTACAAGGTAACTTCTTCTAGCTGATCTGTCTACAGGGTGACTTGTTACTAGCTGGTCTCTCTACAGGACGACTTGTTTGTAGCTGAATTCTCTACAGGGTGATGTGTTTGCAGCTGAACTCTCTACATGGTGGTTGCTTTGTAGCTGAACTCTCTAAAAGGTGACTTCTTCTAGCTGAACTCTCTACAGTGTGATCTTTTCATAGCTGAACTCTCTACAGGATGACTTGTTTGCAGCTGAACTCTCTACATGGTGATTTCTTTGTAGCTGAACTCTCTACAGGGTGATTTCTTTGTAGCTGAACTCCCTACAAGTAACTTCTTCTAGCTGATCTATCTACAGGGCGATTTGTTTGTAGCTGAACTCTCTACAGGTGATTTGTTTGTAGCTGAACTCTCTACAAGGTGATACTTCTAGGTGATCTCTCTACAGGATGACTTGTTTCTAACTGAACTCTCAACAGGGTGATCTGTTCATAGCTGAACTTTCTACTGGGTGATTTGTTTGCAGCTAAACTCTCTACATGGTGATTTCTTTGTAGCTGAATTCTCTACAAGGTGACTTCTTCTAGCTGATACAGGGTGACTTGTTTCTAGATGAACTCTCTACAGGGTGACTTGCATGTAGCTGAATTGTCTATCAGATTAACTGTTTGTAGCTGAATTCCGTACAGAATATCCTGCAATGTAATATGATTCTGTAATGGAGTAAGTTATAAACGTAGCTGAATGCTCTATTAGGGTGACTGTTCTATTAGAGTATCTCGATCTCGCATTTGCTACACGTAGTTGCCTTTCGAATCATAACTCAGTGGTTTGTAATCCGATTCTTCTGTACTACTGCAAGGATTTTCTATGATGATTATTCCAGCTACATACTGATTTTCAGCTCATTGCTCTAAGCGGTTTGCCTGATAGACACGAAAACTATAGTATTTTTATTCAAAAAAATCGATCGCGTAATTTTGACACAGGTCGGATTTTGTGTCATATCTCCGTGGTCTTTATCCCGATTCCTTTCAAACCACAAAAAGGCACTCCTACGATGGTTGCTCCATCTACATAGCAATTTTCAACTGATTCCTCAAAGGAGTTTACCCTGTAGGCGTGACAGACCTTCGACCTTATTTTACGCAAATAATCGGTCATAACTCCGTGAATGTTCATCGGATTCCTACCAAAGTTGGTACAGAGATCCGCCTTAATTAGCCCTTTAAGTGTGCCAAATTGCAGTCCGATCCGAGCACGCATTCGTGTTTTAATGCGGATTTTGCGAAATGTGCGAAATGAAGAAGTAGAAGAAGAAAAAAAAACGAAGAAATTAAAACGAAATTTTGTTCGCTCGTATCTCGGAAATGGCTGGAGCGATTTTCTTCAAATTTGGTGTGTAGACTCCCCTTGCTGGCCGGCACCTCTCTAGCAAATTTGGTTCCAATCGGATAAGGGATCACAGAGCTACATAGGTGTGAAAATTGCGTTTTCTTTCTTGCTGTTAATATACTCACGGGTGGCACGCCGGCTTCTTGGGCCGCACGACATATATATATATATATATATATATATATAGCTAGTTACTTTAGCCCTTATTTTTCTACAAATATTATTCAGACATAATGGACTGTGATGGTAATTGCTATGGAGCTTATAAGCTTTCAAGCATGTGACACTCATGCACACTATTATAACCAACACTGGCTTTGAATTCTTTCATATAACATTGGTTCATATACCTTAATCCATGACAAGTACTCAAGGAAGCTGACCAATGAGGAAACCCAACCACACTTCCATAATAGTAACAGTTCTCATAATCCTCCTATGTAAAATTGCAGGTTGTATAATAGTGCTGCCATTTGTAGTTTCATTATATTGGCTATTATTAGCTACCTTATTAGATACAATCCTGTTATTTTCTATGTATGTATCAGTGTAGTCTGGGGGCAGCAAATCCCTTTAGAAAAGAACACTCAACAGTTTGTATGCACATTAATGTACTCATTGTATAACCTGTTCATCATCAAATGTAGTTCAAAAGTCTGACGTGGAGTATTAATCCTGATCCACAATTCATGTGGGTTTCCCTATACAGTAACATACACTTTTTGCTAGTAATAGTAAAACATGAAGTTGATCATATAAATGTGTTTAGTCTAAGATCTGTATTATTCATCCACACATCACATAATTATATTGATCATTATTCATTCAGTATGTAGTTGGTGCCATGATGACTCACATGAGTTGTTCCTTCAGACTGTAGAATAACTGTCGGCAGCACTTCTTCAAAATTATTAATGTTCCTGACTGAAATGTATACATTGTACCCATATATACATACACTTACAAATACCAAAAGACATGCACTTGTGTAGACTATAATAAAGAGACAACCGCAAAATAACGACAGGAAAGAAGTATCACACAGTCAGAAGCAGTAGTATTATTGTCAGTATACATAGCATTCATGGAAACATTTGCAAACAACTTGAAAGTTTAGTGACTGCACAAGGGCATGCGTGCACCAGCTACAGGAATTATAGTACCAACAGTAACACCAGCAGTAGTAGTCAGCCACAGGAGCACACTTGCAAATATGAACTCACCATCAGGGTCCCGTAACACTCTTGCAATTGCTGACTGACTAATAGCCAGAAGCACTATGAGGAACAAACCAAACATCACTCAAGACAGTTAGGTAGCTATACACTGCTACTGCTCTGTAATATATATAGGTACACATGCAGCCATATACTAGCTATAGCTGTGACATTAAGACTACATTCTGGGAATTGCACTTAAATGTTGATATCATGCATTCATCAGTTAGAAGATGTCTTAGAAGGTCAATCAAAACAACAGGCTCTTAACCACTAAGAGACTTCTGTGGAATTAGCAGAAGTTTCTAAGTATACTAGCAGAATTCACAATTAATAGGATTAGCAAATCATACTATTGTTGAGTGACCATATATAGGCAGAAGTATATAATTAAGCACTTCAGATTGAATGATACAACAAAGCCATACAAGGTTGCTATTCTAAGGGTATTCTTCACTGAGACAGTTATCCTTCAAAGATGTGGCTTTTAAGTGCCACACTTTTTTTCCATGCAAATGACAGCAAGTATATGATCTGGTTCGAGTTTAGTGGTGTAGGTTTTAAGTGTAAATGAAGCATTGTAGGCAGCATGCAGTCAGTAGTAGTTCACAACCTTGTATCAAACCCACAGGCTTGACCAATGTGTGCGTACTGTATACAGTGTATTATCTCACAAAACAGCTTGACTGTAAGAAAGGGTGTGTCCATGAAACTAGCATTGCACTGTGAGTAAAATATTGATACCAGATGCATATATGACTGCAAGCTTAGCAGTTCATAGAATATACTGCCAAAAAGCTTGGTAAGGATCTAAGTTATCTGATAAATTTCGTTTAGCTGCCATTAATATTTGATACTACAATAAAAAGGCATTTTTTAGACTACTGAAGTTTATTGGGTAATATATACCCTGTGAGCTGCCAAACATGTAATAGCTAATTCATGATTGGCAGCATTCTGGCTGGTATATATCATTACTTTTCATCGCAATGTAAAACCAGTTTCTTCTACATTGCCTAGATGCATGAACTCTTTTTTACAGGAAACTGTCAGTTTTGTGGGGATTTCAACACTTTTTGTAGAAATCTCTCACAGGTTAAAAAATTTTGGCTCCCCAGCAAGTGCATATACACTGAGTGTGCTATACTTACTAAGTATAATAGCTCTGCCAAACCCTAGCTACTTCATATCTTTTAATCAATTTTGCTGCTATATGACACTGTCTGCAATATATGAAAGATCCTACGTGGAATGTAAGCCACACCTATTTATTTCTGGATCAGTGCCCCAGAGGAGTGTTGGATCTAATGTATGCTTCATGACCTCTTTAATAAAACCACCTCAGAAATGTGGTCAAATTAATGTCGTCTGGTTTCCAAATACAAGTTTAGAACTAGTGGTTCAGATTTTACTGATTTGGAAATGAAGTGCAGCCAGTAGTTTGTCATTCAATTTGGTTATATATGCATATAATTTCCTGCGCAATTTACTCACTCTCATTTGCATAGAGGGACTGAAAAGCAAAGTACATATAAATATCTCTGCGATGATTTATGTATAATTGGAAACCTTCATTGCAAACACCTGCATCATTATGATCTGTTAGGAAAGAGGTGCTTGGGTGATCCAATCTGTCGTCAACTACAAGTACTGACTTAAAAAGACTTCTGTGGGAGTCTCTTCCACAGAATTCTCTCTCTTATGTACTATGTAATTCTATATATTATTTAATAAACTTTTAAGTATTGATTCAAGATTCATCACTATCAATAGATTAAATATCATGTGGTCATTGACAAGTTGTATGGCTGTATATGCATCATATCTTGGTACTAGGTAGCCAAGTTGTCATTTCTTATAATATGATGTGCATGATCAGCTAGACACTTTCATTAATGTACTTATATATAATTTATAGCTACCAGGAACTAACAGCTGATAGATTTTCTAGGTGACGCTGAATGCAATTTTGACTGCAATGAAAATTTATGTGGTTAACCACTAATGGCTATACCTGCTACTTTCTAGTGTCTAAGCTAAAGGCTCACCTGTATGGCATCTTCTTTCCTTTGATGTGGTATCCATGGGTCCATTAGTCATGAATTATTGTACAAAATGGTAAACAAACAAGTACAACTATGTGTGTAGAAGCATAAAAGTTACATCTAAGGCTTTGTCAGTCAAAGCATTTCTACAAAGAAACCTTGCGTCTTGCCCAACTCAACCTAAATTGACAAAATGATTATAGACTAATTTAGAACATGCTAACCCTGTCTGGTAGCCTCACATCAGAAGAGACATTGAATAGCTCAAAGGAGTACAGAAAAAATCTGCTGGATTTTATTATGGCTGACTTATTGCGCTTCAGCAGTGTAAGCAGCATGCTCCTTGATCTAAATATACCAACTCTAGAGCACCGAAGACAAGTATCCATTGTAAAATGGTGAATGTAGCTAATCTCATTGATATACCCTGTCGATTTAATCCCTATCACTTCCAACACTAGAGGCGATGACTAAAGATTTTTCCATACCTATGCAAGGATAAATCAATATAGTAACTCAATTTTCCCAAGATCAATCAGAGTGTGGAATTCACTAACACCAGAACAAATTCAACAATCACTTCCAAATTTTAAGTACCAATTGAACTATTGATCTTATGCCTGTAATCCCACTCCCATAGTCAATCACATTGTAATGTAATAAATACACTGCATGTTATACATGTGCATAAATCCTCAAACTGAGGCTGCACATCACTGTGAAAAAGAGGGATATACGATGGTATCTCCAGTGGCTTATTGAATACAAAAAAGCTTGGTATAACCTGTATTATACTAAGAATCTCACGTAAGGCTTTAGTTAATGTGTTAAAATACTAAAGTCATATATTTGATGGTATAGTGTGGGCATTATATTAGATATAAGCTATTTCAGGTAATGTGGTAAATAAACTGAAACCAAATATGCAATAGTATAGTACGGATTATACTAAAGTATAAGATGAGTATAATACAGGATTTATATTAAGGCTTATTTGTATTCAATAAGCCACTGGAAATACCAACTTATATCCCACCTTTTTCACAGTGCATAATGAAATGAAGTAAAAATTAAGGATTTTAAATTTAAACTTGGGAACATACTCACTTTAGAATTACATACGTAAAACCAATACACTACTAGTGCAAGTCTCAGTAACTTAGATAAACGATAGGAGTGTAATTCAGTTGCAAATTGGTGGTCAATCCAGCACAAGTCTTTTACTATATGCTGTGTACAAGGCTGACATTGAGACATTCCAAAAATAGCACTTAAAATATACCAAGAGACTTCTGTGGGAGTCTTTTTCCTAGTAAATAAGACTAATTCTCATGAGTGATATCAATATTTAAGTGCTATTCCCGAAATTTCTCTATTGTACACAGCTTTAGTATGGCTGCAATTGTACATATATAGCTAGCTGGTTGGCAGAACAGTAGCAGTGTACAGTTACCTAGTTGTCTTGAGTGATGTTTGGTTTGCTCCTCATAGCGCTCCTGGCTATTAGTGGTTCATCAGCTCTTGCTGTTAATCCTGATGTAATGATATTGCGTGACTTGGAGGGTTCTAAAGGTGAGGGAATCTTGTAGCTTGTTTGAATATGTGCAAGTGTTCACCTGTAGTTGGCTGCTACTACTGGTGCAGCTGTTAATGCTATTTCCTGCAGCTGGTGCATGCTTATAGTAACTGATTTGACCTGATAATGTTCCCATTAATGCTACTTATTAATAATGACTGTAATGCTTTTGCGGCTTTCCTGTGTGATACTACTTTGCTGTTTGCTTCTTTGCTGTATCTAGTGCCCTGGTAGTTGCCTCTTTGTGTGCATATGAATACCTAACAGTATTTGAAAGTATTAATTTATGTACCTATTGCAAATCATATAATAGGTGCAGCAGTGCATGTGTATTTTTTGCATTTCAGTTTATGATTATGAGAAAGTGCAGCCAACAGTTATTCTGCAGTCTGAGGAAACTACTGATGTGAGTCAATCATGCACCAACTGTGCGCTTTTAAGCCTGGCTTTTCTCAAGGTCACACCCTGTTTTCATAACCTAGCAGTTTTTGCAGGGATATAATACATATATAAGTATAAGTGTCTTTGTTGGTGGTTGCAGAAAGCATGTATCACTGTATAGGCAAACCCACATGAATTATGGATCCGGATAAATACTTCGCTTCTAACTTTTGAATTACATTTGATGATGAACAGGTTATACAATGAATACATTAATGTGCATACAAACTATTGAATATTCTTTTCTAAAGGGACTTGTTATCTCCAGACTACACTCAAACATACATAGAAAATGGCAAGATTGTGTACAGAAAGGTAATGGCAATCAATGAAACGACACTGTAGCTACTAACATCATGTACAAATAGGAGAATTATGAGAACTGCTACTATCAAGGAAGTGTGGTTGGGTTTCCTCACTGGTCTGCTGCTTTGAGCACTTGTGATGGATTGAGGTACAGTATGTATATGAAATCGTGTAGACTGATCGGTGGTCGCATATTGGTTATGTGATTGCTTAAGGCATAGTAAAGCTAGGGTGGGCTCTGTTCCAGGTGGTTGCAAAGCTAGGTACAATAGTGAGCAAAGCACACTAAAGCATGGCATGTTCTTTCTAGGGGGTCTGCCACAGGTAATTTTACATGTGGAAATTCACTGCTCTTAGACTATTACAACAACTGACTGTTCTATTAGAGTAGCATCCACCATGATAAAAGAGATAAAAAGCACCTTACAGGACCAATTAACACAGGGATAGCAAGTTACACAAAAATTCATATGAATGAGCACAAAAGAACGTTAACAGCTCACTCCAATAAGGCAAGGCTATGCAAGTACATTTTCTGGCTTCTTGTATGATTTTGCTAGGGTGCCTCAACTCAGGTAGTGGAATTCTAGGTTCTGTCAGGTGCAGAAATTAGTGATATGGAATTTCAGGAAGCTTCTGGGATCATTCAGATAGCGCTGGTACCACTATATTGAAAATGCTGTTGATGGCAGCATTTGCATTATGCACAAGGAGTTAAAACTGTTTCTTTTATATGTGAAATATCCAAATAAATAGTGGCCTTGTATAATATATAGTGGCCATTATTTAATTTTGGATTATTTGCTAACTAAGCAAACCAATGCATTTTCATGGTGTGGAATTGGTTACCTAAATCTAACCATCAAGTCTTCAGTGTAGTTGAAATTGATGCTTTCTTTGTACTGTTGTTAAACTTAATTGCATAATTTCTTATTAAAAATGGACTATAAAATTAACAGCTACATCTTTGTAAGCATCATAATTGTGTATAATTTATATATGTTTAAGTTCCGTAATACATATAGTTGCTACACTAATAATAAAATTATTAAATAAACTGCATGTATGCAAAATTATAGTGTCCACCATGCACCTATTTATTTATTGTAGACTTGTATGATCGTTCAGTAGTATAACATACTTTTATTATATACTTTAGGGGTGCCTTTGGTGACTTTAGTAACATCAGATGCTTGTACCATATTGATCCTATTGAAAGTATCAGTGATGAGGTGAGAAATAAACTAACAATGTTTACTTCACTACACCTGCATGGTTACAGATACAACAAGCTCATATTGTTTATAGAAATGGATCATGCGGTGGGTGGTTATATGAAGGAACCATCGATGTTTACTATAATGTATATACCATGTATAGGTCATGAACATGTCCATAAAGACATTCCTCACAATTTCACTACAAAAGTGAGTGTCATGCATTGATGTTTGTTAGTACTACATGGATTGTATGCAGTTGAATGTTCCAAGTGATACACGTATAGTGGACCTTGTGATGATCAGTGACTATTACCAAGTGAGCAATTGGTCACGTGTATAGTACATGCATCAATTCTCTTATGCAGTACATTGCTCTAGGCAGGTCTCTCACAAACGACAAAATTTATACTACAGGGATAGTTAACATTGTTAATATGGTTTGTGATATAACTAACTGCTGCATATTATTTAGTGCATCATTATACAGATTTATGCCAAAGTCAACATACGTATAACAATTACAGGCTCAAATTCATTAACTGATAGAGATGATATTTCAATAGGTAGTACTATTCTTACCTATCTTTATCATCTTGCATCTTATGATAAACAACATCTGATACCATTGTATCCCCATCGTGATGCTACCATGATGCTGAGGTTATACATCATTGTATGCTTCTTGGCGTTACAGATATATTTTCAGTGCTGTTGATTTTGGGGGTTCATTAGGGATTGCATTTCGTGGTTCCGCGTGCAGCAACAACCAGGCACCAGTTGGTCTGACAGGGACGAAATCGTGGACGAAATCGCACACTAAAGCTGATGTGGCTTCTACAGTTGCCCATGAACTGGGTCACATTTTAGGTTTAAGGCATACTGATGGGCGTAAGTTGTTTACATTTAGCATGTTGCAAGGATGAGAGTGTGTTTATAGGATCAAATTGTAAATGCTCCTCGCCAAATGGCAAATGCTTAATGGACGCTACTGATCTGTAAGTTGAAAGTCACATTGCGCACTAATCTTTGTTTTGCATTATTATCATGTGAATTTTTCCATCCAATCTAAAGGTCTCCACTGTCATCTGCTTGGTCCAGTTGCAGTATCAGTGACCTCAAGATGGCTTATAATGATAGATTAGACAAGTGTTTGGCCAAAGTATCATCAACTGTGGTGAGCAATCATATACTTGTTGTGACATAGTCTGGAAAGATTTTGAGTGTGCATGTGTGTGTGTGTGTGTGTGTGTGTGTGTGTGCGTGTGTGTGTGGGTTGGTTGTGATATTGTTAGTGAGTGCATGCATGCATATGTGCGTGACTTATTTTAGCTACCTAGTACCTATACAGTACAGCATGCACACTGCAAGGTGTACCATCCAATCACTAATCATCTACTTATCTTGCTTGTCTATTATTTTTTTACAGGAGACTACCCACCTCATTAGCGATGAGAGGATGGAGAAATGATCTCGAAGAACTATCAGTGCACCCCAATTAGAGTAGATATAACTGTAGTTTCTTCAGTTTTCATAGGACCGACTTCATATTTTGTTGCATTGTGTATATTAATAATCATTTGTAGCTATTGGGGAACAGCAACAGAGAAAATTTTATCTACTGGTTAAAATGACATTTATTACAATAATATGCATGTGTAGTGACTAGTGTTATTTTCAAACAAGCCACAAAACTTAGTGCATGGAAGCTTTGTATATACACCTCTGAATCTAATTAATAGTAATTATATACATTCCATGCACACATGCTACAGTACAACACACATGCTTAAATCATTCCTAATACTATGTATCACACCACAGCTATACACTGCATAGTGCAGAATGCAGCCTTTATTCTTTATCACTGCATGTATTTTTGAATGCATCAAGTAAAAATCTGGATTCATTCCCACCCACGGCCAATAATTTTTCTCTTTTATTAATAGCTAATATCACTACATAAGGCATTAGTATTAAGTTTTGATGCAATTTTAATGTAATAATTGATGGCATCAAGTAAAATTTTAGCTGCATACACATTTTTATTGAAATTCTTTATCAAAATACAGTCAAATAGCAACAACTTTAATATGCTATAGTGAAATAAAGTCAGATTTGCTACATCATTTAAGGCAAGATGCCATTTAGTTTTTGCAACCATTCCAAAAGTATGAATATGTAAAAACAACGTATGAAAGTCGAGATAATTAAGGACAAATTAACTTCAAGAACTTGATCTTGGGACTTCTAAAACCATAGGCGATTCTAAGGGGGGGCCAGGGGGGCCAAAGCCCCCCCCCCCCCTGTTAAAAAATAACTTTTAAAAAATCTTGGGGAAAAGTTGCTGTATAGATTGGCATTGTTGTTTTTAGCATTTTTCATGTTTTTAGAACAAATTTTAGGCTGTTTTCAAGCCTTTAAATTGCAAAAATCCTGCAGCTTCTGGGGGTTGCACCCCCAGACCCCCCTGAAAATTCTATTTTATACTATAGCCAAACAACAATAGTTATGCTGTTCCCTACTGGGCCCCTCCTGTAGGTCAGGTCTAGAATCGACACTGTCTAAAACATGTTTTATTTCTGAAATTTACTTGATGTGTTCACATTTGTGACTGCATAGAGTAAAAATGGAAACCTATGCACACTTTGAATATGTTTAGATGTTAAATCCTGTATGCTACATGTGTATTTATAAAAGCTTAATTGCGCTTTTTAATATTATAAAGTTATTTTCAATCCTTTGTCATGAAACTAGTGTTCATTGTGTATCCTAGCTATATCGGTTGTATCAGTGATTAAAATCAGTTTTTCTATATGCAGTCACATTTGCCATTTCACAATGTAAACAACTATACTGCTAATTTCAGGTGATAGCCCCATACATTGGCTACAATTTAAGCCTTAGCACAAGCTTTTTCGGTGAAGGAACTCTTGTTGCCATGAAGGCGTGAACAACCGTACCACTAATATCAGGTTATAGCCCCATCTATTGGCTAAAATTTGGGCACTGAAAACAGTTTGTTTAGTCTCTGAAATAGCCAAAATTGCATGGCTTGCAAGTGAAGGGACTGCCCTAATAGTACAGTCAAACTAAGAAAAAATAATTCTTGGGTTTTAAGGAATTATAATCTCTGCTGAAATGTGGCAGTGTTGACAATTTAACACTTAGATGTTAATGGCCAACAATAAGTAATGGATTGATAATCACAAGCAGGGATGAAACGGGCTCTGTTTGCTTTTCCTGGGTAACTGCACTTACTGCAGTACAATATACTCACGGGTGTTGCGCGCCGGCTTCTTGGGCGCACGACACAGTACCGTGTGTCTTGATCACTGGTAGCTATAGTGTATAGCTCCGTAAAATAATGCATGGTCATAGTGTACTGTAGAAAATTTTCAATTTTACTGTACCTTATAAAGGACACATGAGTTGGAGTTCTCAGTCCGCAGTACAATTTAAAAAATTACCCTTTCAAACACTGTGAAAAAAGTGGGATATAATATGGTATTTCCAGTGGCTTATTGAATACAAATAAACCTTAATATAAACCCTGTATTATACTCATGTTATACTTTAGTATAATGCATACTATACTATTACATATATGGTTTCAGTTTATTTACCACATTACCTGAAATAGCTTATATCGAATGTAACACCCACACTATACCATCACATATATGGTTTCAGTATGTTTAACACATTAACTAAAGCCTTACATGAGATTGTTAGTATAATACAGGTTATATCAAGCTTTTTTGTATTCAATAAGCCACTGGAAATACCATCTTATATCCCTCTTTTTTCACAGTGAAAGGTTGAACAAACTTGCACTGCATGTGGCTCAAAATGAAGCCAAGTAGTATTACTAGCCCCATGGTATCAGTTGTGACATTGTTTAAAATGTTTAGATTCCACTACATACAGTGCAAAAATGGGAAGTGTGCTAAAAATAATGTTGACTGATGATAAAACTGGTCCCAAAGTGCTCTGAGTTCCATGACAGGAAGAAAGAAAACGCGATTTTCGCACCTCCCTAGCTCTGTGCTGCCTTAACAAAACAAGACGATTTTTGCTGTGGACACGCCCGCCAACTTCAGTATTCTACCGTACAGTTCCTTGTGTGTGTGATGCTTTTCAGTCACTGGAAGATATGATTCGCCAAGTATTTATTCCTACTTTAACTGGCTGTTCACCGCCCAGTGATAGTTCACGGCTCCTGTTTGCCCTTCCTGCTCGGTGGGGAGGCCTGGGTATTTTTGTCCCCACAAGAAGATGTGTTAGTGAGTTGGCTGCATCTCGTGATGTCACGGAACCTCTTAGCCAATGTATATTGAATCATGATTTGAGTTTTGTTGAGGCTGTTGCCTCTCAGCAGGCCAGAAAGGCCCTTTTAAGGAAAGCCAAATCTGAACACTGTTCTACACAATTTGCTGAGCAATACGGTCTTGCAGAAATTTACTTAAAATGCAAAAAATACCATACCCTTTACGGGAAAATTTTCAGTAACCAGCGCCATCATACTTACGGAGTAACTTTAAGTTATGTGTTCCGTCTTCATTACGGGGAAACTTTAAGTAATCATCTCCGTCATCTTTACGGGAGAATCTTAAGTCATTGCGTCACGTGATCTTAGCTATCTGTAGTTGTGACGTGTCTGCCTCCCACTGTCACGCAATCCGTCCCATGAATTCACTACTACAGTACCGTATTTATTAGCTTATTACTGGTCTGCTACATAAGCTTTTGCTTTTCAAATCAATTGTGGTACCATCGCGCACACCCTCTATGATCACTCGCTGCCTTAGCCAGTGTCACGTGATTTTAGCGGCCCTTTACCACTTGATTTTGATCACGTGACTTTGGCGGTTCAACAACATGGATTGTGAAGTGTGCTGTAATGAGGCTGCAGATTTTCTACGCTATGACTGCAGTCCTGAAGGAAGGCCTCTTTGCAGCAGTTGCTCAGAATTATTACAACGTAACCTCAAAAGAACTGGACATTCACTGGTGAGTCTTATACCTCATGAATCTTCATACAAAATTTAATAATACTGTGTTGTGTGCATAGGTTCCTGTAGAAGAGAGTCCCAGCACCTGACTGCCCAGCACCAACACTGTTAGTTCTCAGAGCTCCCATCACAGTAATTATTCTTTGGATGGTGCCGAGGCCAGTAAAGTTTTAACTTTATTTGAATCTTTTTCGCTTCTCTCCTTTTATCCATATCAGAAGTCCATCATTGATGCTGTACTGGATATGAAGAACACAATCATTATCCAATCTACTGGAAATATGAAAAGTCTTTGCTTTCAATTCCCACGTCTGGTCCTGGATGCCAACTTTGTCAGGCTAGCTCCTATAATTATAAATAAATGGAAAAACATTCGGGATTGGATCTCAGTGTTTGATCTCAGAATGGAACCACTGTGCCACCATGCTAGCTACTGACTTCATGGATTTGTCAATATATAGCAATATGTTAATCTGTGCCAACCCTAACCATAACGTTAGTATTGCCTGTTTAGCAAAATGATGACTTTCACTGTCCATATGAAGGTAATTTTTTCTGAGCTCAAGGCGAGCATGGGTTGAAGTGAATAACTGAGCAGACCCTAACCAAAATTTATACTAGTGTGTTTGATAATACTGAAGTCTGTTGATAAATATTAGTGGTAACATATGAAGAATTAAATAAATAGACTAGTTAAGTTGGCTGGAAGAATAACCTCTATGCTTATTAATGCACTATCAACAGGGTCAGTAAAATATTTGCAAGTGTTAATATACCCTAGCAAAATATTGTAGGTACGTAGCGACTATGGGCAGCACTAGTTAGGTACCATAAATGATGATGTTTGGAGTGACTTAATTTTGGCGAATCAGCATGCAAAGCAGGAAACGTTTGGCAAGCATACTGTATATGGCCAGTACTGAACAGTATAAAAATAACTAATAGGCAAATAAAGTTTGGCAAATTTCCTTTGTTTGTCAAATTTGCTTAAGCCACGCTAAGCTTTCATTGTTTATGGTAGTAACAAACCTAACAGTATCTTCAGAACAGCCAATAAATGTTTCGGATAGATTGATACAGAATTTTTAAAAACAGAATTTTGTAATGACGGACTGCCTTCAGTCAGAACGGCTAAGGATACAAGCTCACTGTTAGATGCTGACCGTTGCCTTTTGGCATACTGTAGTATATACAGTGCACACACATCATGCCATTCACACACTTTCATTTGTCCTCCTTTGTGTTCAATTTCTTACAGTGCAAGGTGTTGATTCTGTAGCTCTGGCCACACAGTGGCATTTATGGTTTCCCAGTGAATTGACTTAAGATGAAGATGACTTAAAGCAGGCAAGAAAAAGAAGGGTGCCAGTCCTAGCAATAAACCCAAGATAGGAGGAAAAGTAAAGGCAAAATATGACTGAGAGTGGTTTACAGGAGAACTGGTTGCCTACAATAAAGACATTGATCAGTGGACAATTTACTTTAAAGATGATGATTATACCAATTATGTGATTTTTTCCAGACAGACGTTAAAATAGAATACGACAAGCTTTAAGCAGGACATTTTTATTATGTAATTGTGATAGTGAGATAAAATTACAATTTCATGCCTATATGTACTGAGATATACGTATCGACAATATAAACTCTCATGTAGCAAAACTTGAGGTTCATGGCTAGGAGGGGATATACACAGTTGTGAATGAATCAAGTAAAAATCAGAATTTATACACGGTTCACATTTTTCTTTTTTCTCACAATATCAATGTACTATACTTGAACTATCTCACATCAATATTATTTTGATGCTGTTTCAATATAAGGCTTATATGTGACCGGATCTTGGAAAATCTACCTTTTGGGCAAAAGCAAACTTTTTTGGGAAAAGTCAAATGAAAATTTAAACAATTTTTTTTAAAATAATATTTTTTTGCACATTCGGATAAAGCAACTATTAAACCTTCTTGTTGTGAAGTTTCACACCCATAGCTTCTTTTTCTGAGGAGATATGGATGATTAATTATATTAGACCATGTGGTAATTTCACATGTGTGGGACAACAAGCAACTTACAAATTGGGTGATTTGTTCAGGTGCTGGAATGGCTAAAACTTAGTCTTAGACAATGATACATGGAATTTAATTGCAGAAAAGTACCAAGAATGCTTCATTAAATTATCAGAAATGTCTTTTAAAGCATTATAGACGGTAAGAATGGAATTATTAGTAAACAAAATGATTTGTGACCATTTGCCACCCTTAATCACCCACAGAACTCAATACATTTCCATAAAGTTAGTTTGTAATGTACAGGACAGAAAATTGGCCATATCTCAGGATTGCTTAAAGATATTAAGCTGAAATTTTAACACAAGATAGATGAGTACCCAGTACCTCATTTAAGCTATAAAACAGAAAATTGACCAATGTGCCAAAAAGGTAGGTTTTCCAAGATCAGGTCACATATAGTATCAAGTAAAATTTGAACCGTATGCACATTTCATGATACGTAGTAATGAATTATTATAAAGTGAATAAATCAAGTTACAAACAGTAACTGGTAATGTTACGGTGTACTGTCTGATGGTAGTTCCAAAACGTTTGTGTGTCTGTCACCTGGAAAGAAGTCTTTGTACATCTGTTTAAGGTGTCAGATCTTTATTTTCAGTCAAGGGTCTGGTAAGATGAAGTACACAATAATTGTTTGTAGCTGAATTTGGAATCACTGATTGTTCCACACTTTTCTTCGCCGGCAACACATGACTAGGTGATGGTCCTAATGGCCTCACTGAGTGCCTTTTAGGTTTCCATCGGTGAGGATATCATGCTCTTCCATCTAGGTAAACTTTCTTAATAACTCGTTGTCTTTCCTTTCACATTTTAGGCATTTTACCTAGTACATCACATGACTACTTAAAATAGATCATCAGTGAACATGCTATAGAATGGTTCAAACGGAAGATTTCTATATAGCCTGAAGTAGAGGTTAGTTATGATGGATAAAAGAAGACAGAAATGGTATGAAAGTTTGACACTTGTTTCTCGGGATTTTTAAACGTGCATTAATTCTAATTTTTACTTGATGCATTCACAGTTGCATGTATATGTGATCTATATTCCGACTTTGAGCCAGGCTTTAGTAATACAAGTGTAGTGGCTGGCATCCAAAGAATGTTTCAAATCTTGCATTGGTATTGCTCTTGGGCACCCTTAAATTTTAACAATACAACCTCCACCTTCCCTTAATGGACAATATCCACAATTAGAGGTGTACCGATAATCAGATTGGCCACCAGTATGGGAATTTTAGCCCATATCGGTAATTGGTGAAGGTGCTATGAGAATCAATATTGCTAGCAATATTCACACAGTGGGATTACATTGGTTTCTTACTTAATCAGTGGCACTTTTAGTGTCACTGCTCCTTGTTTATTGAGGCTGTGCTGAACAAAGCTAGAAGCCATACAAACACAGGCGATGCCTTGCTGAAGTGCTTATCCATTGTTTAAAATGAAATAGTGAAAGCTAGTACTTTAGAGATGATGAAAAAGCCTAAGGAAGGCAGAATCTGTCTTCTCTACCAGCCATTAAAATGTGAAGTAATGTAAAGTAATCCGTTTAAGCCTTGATGGGAGCATGCATAAAATAATTATTTGTGGTGCTTCTGGGTTGCACAATGGAAGCCACACCACAAACATAGACCATAGATTGCATTTAGCATAAAAGAGCTACAGTAGATCGTAGATAGGTATAGTATTATCTACGGCTGGCTACATTTGTTGAAAACTGTGCCTTGCAAATATCAGATTGACCATCAGTTATCGGTTTAATTTCTTTAGGTGACATCAATATCGGATATCAGAAAATGGCAAAAACCCATATCGGTAAACCTCTATCCACAATGACATCATAATTGACAAAATAGCCATGTTAGTGGGGTCTTCACTACGTTTTCAACTATAGTAGCCAAAAGGAATTTCACTTGTGGCTTTTACAACATGGAACCATTAGATAAGGTAGCATGTATGATCAAGTGATGTGACTAAGCAAAACCAGACCAAAGTTGTGATGTGGATACAAACTATCCAAATTTGTCTTGTAAGTAGATGTATATGCCTCACCTTCCCACTTGCTGCAGTGCATGCATTATCACCACATCTCCCAATACCCCTCTGTACAAGTTCCCCACTATTGCCACCATTTTTATGTTGTGATATCATTGTGGATAAAGTTCATACCCTCAGCCCATACTTGTGGTATTCGGGCATCACATTGATAGGTGCATTTAAGGGTATATAGGACTAAACAAGCTGAGAGATACCTTGCTACAACTAATTGGTTTCTCGTGGTTTGAATTGGCCATTATAATTATCAAATGTACAACTACATTAATTTTATTCCCATAATGCCTATCCCCCCAACACAGTATGGGCAGGGTGAGTAATGGGTGGGGATTCACAAATCGAAGTGGAAAATTCCCCACTGTTTCCCCTCCCAACTTTGAAGTTATTCCAAAGAACCAGCACGAAGCCAAGAAAACTAATGCCAAAGGCCATTTTAAATAGTGAATCTCCATATAGCTAATTCCCTTTGTACTGTGGGTATCGGGGGCGTATTTAGGGAGTGGGTGGGCTAAGGTGGCTGTAGCCCCCCCTTCCTTTCTTAGTACTTAGCCAATAAAACCCTATATCTTCTGTGTGTATATCATTATTTCAGGAACTATATGCATCACTACCAACACAAATAATGTCTATGTAACTACACCTATTGTTCAACTCTGTTCCAGTAGAATATAACTTCCTTTTCCTATAGAGTTCTTCAAAAACAAGTTTCGATTGTAGGTTGCATCTCCAGTTACAAAAGTTGTAATTGTGGGTTTTTTTTTTATTCAAATGATTAGCAGTGTGGCTATAAGAGGTGATTAGTGTGGTTTTTATATTTAAAATGAATTATATGATTCAAAAAGTGTTAGTTGGTTTAATTGGTTAGATTTATCAGCTTCAGTATAATATGTAGCTACCAACTCAGCCATTTAGCAAACTGTAGTCTTTGGTAATTTGCAGTCTCATAAGGCAGCTATAGCATATTCACCCACTTTGCTTTAAATGTAAAATTTGTATCAGTAACCTTCTGATGTGACTCCATGCTTCAGTCTTCATAACCTGGCAGATCTAATAAATTGACTATCACAACAATAAATTCAGAGAGCCCATAAATGCAAATATAGTTGCACTTTGCTAAGGATTGCCAGTGGACTAGCTAATAGCTACTAGTATTCTTCATTGCATTCCGTTTTCAGTACACTTCATTGGTTTTATGGCTAACAAAGTGTCACTAGGCTAAGGAGCATGCATCATAGTTGTGACGTTCAACACCACTACTACTTAGCTATACATGTTTCTGCTTCACAAATTTAGCTGATTAGAGCATGGCTAAGAGGAGCTGATGCATTATGGCATATAGCTAGCTATATCTAAAAGCTTGGTAGCTACAAGTGAAAAGGAATGCATGATAGCTATACTCAATGCATATTGCAATCTAGTCTTGATTAATGGAAAGGTAAAATTTGAATGATAAAATAATAAACTGAAATTCCATTATTTTCCACTGAAAAACTGCTAAAATACTCTGATTCACCTTTAGAGGGCCTAATTTTCAAAAATTTCCTGGGGGTATGCCCCCAGACCCCCTAGGTTGGTTTGCACACTAATGTAGTCACTATTTCAAACAGGGGTGGATCCAGACTTATGGAAAGAGGGGGTCAAAATTGAACTGAGGCACTACATTGTTTCCGGTTTGATAAGGTAAGACCAGTCACAACCAGCTGACAATAGCTGCCCACCTCACCAACCACGTATTTATAGCTGATAAAGTACATAAAAATCCTTCAATAGCTCACTACACACTGTTTTAATACTGTGACTGCTTTATTAGAGTGACTGCTTTATTAGAGTGACTGCTCTATTAGAGTATCTCGATCTTGGTGTCGATAATTAACTCACAGACTGAACTCTTATGTTAGCTAGTTCTTTGATTGTAATAGGTTTAGGCATATTTTCGTTCTTGTAGTTGTATTATGTTGTATTGTGGGTTTGGGGTACTTGGGTCACGTGAGAATTAAGATTGTTACACGTGTTGTGTAGTCTGTCGCCTCCTCCGTCTCCCATCTACCGAGTAACGTGAAACACTCCGCCTCGCTTCCCTACATGGTGCTGTGACCGGGATTCGCTTGTGAAGCGACCCGAAATTCTTAACCCGTTGTGAAAACGTCGTGGTACCGTGGCAACCCCCCCTTTAACGGTACCCAAGAAGGCAAGCGTTTCACCCCAGTAAACACTTGTTTGCGTGTTTTATCGTAGAAGTTCGAGACAACTGTGACAGGAGATGGAAGAGATTCAACGTGTGAAGGGCTCACGTGCTGCGTACCGCTCCCATGTGACTCGAACTATTAAGAAAGCCGAGGAAATTTTAGTGACAGAAGGTGATCTAGCAGACACTCAAGTTGCCAAGTTGACCAGCATAATGGAACAGTTAACACAAAAGAGTGGTGTTTTAAAGCAGCTCAATGCACAAGTGCTGGAAGCAATACAATCACCAGATGATCTAGAAGCAGAAATTTTAGAAGCTGAAGAAATCCAAGACACTATCCATGAATATGTAACTGTGATCAAACGTCGTATAGAACCGAGGCGTACAACTATAGAGGCATCCCACTCCCTTAGTGCTACAGCTCCAGCATTTGTTCCCACACTCTCACCAGTGACACCTGCAGCAAGAGAGCCTGTAAGTCGGCTTCCAAAACTGACGTTACCAGTTTTTTCAGGAGACCCCCTAAAGTGGCAGCCATTCCATGATTCATTTGACTCAGCTGTACACAACTGCCCTACCCTCAGCAAGGTACAGAAATTTAATTACTTAAGAGCTCAACTGCAAGGGGATGCAGCCAGAGCCATTGCTGGCCTGCCATTAACAGAGGACAACTATGACCAGGCAATTGAACTATTAACCACTAGGTATGGTCAGTCACACAAGATCATAGAGGCACACTTACAAGCCCTATGGGAGATCAGCACCCCTACTAACACCCTGTCAAGTCTGCAGTTGTATTATGATACCATCGAATCTCACATAAGAGGATTGGCAGCACTAGGAAAGAGTGAGGATACAGTGAGGATACATTCAGCACAATGCTTGTCCCTGTCATGCTTGGAAAGCTACCCATTGATATACGTAGAAATCTCGCTCGTGAGCATGGCAACAAGGAGTGGACATTGTCAGAGGTCAAGGAAGCTATCCTCAAAGAGATATCGGTGTTGGAATGTACTTGGTCATCTCCAAAGGGGTTCGGATCTCAGCCATCCATGACTACTACCTTACACACTGGTGCTGGTGGACGTAACTTATCACCCCAAGCTCAAGGTATGAATAAAAGTACATGTGTGTTTTGTAAGGGGCCTCACTTTTCTGCACGTTGTGAGACTGTAATGGATCCACAGAAGCGACTAGATATGGTGAAGAAGGGGAAACATTGTTTTAATTGTTTGGGCCACCATAGGGTATCACAATGCCCCTCCAAATTGTGTTGTAAGGCTTGCCGTCAGAAGCATCACACCAGCCTCTGCGGAGCTGAATTCGGTACTAAACAACCTGAGACAGCCCCCATACCACCAGTTACAGCTCAGACTGTCACAACCCAGAATACAATTATTGATACCCCAGAATCAACAATAACAAATCCAACAACAGTCACTGCAGCTATTGTTCCACCTAAATCAGTAGCCATGCCAACCACTACTTCTCTTTGTTTGTTAAAAACAGCAGTCGCCCAAGTTAATGTTGGTGGAATACATGCTGAAGCCAATATCCTCTTTGATGAAGGGGCTCAACGATCATCTATGACTAAGAAGTTAGCGAAAGCTCTAAAAATCTCACCTCATGACACTGAACATGTCAATATATCGGCCTTTGGAGCTGAGCTATCCTCCACTTCGCAACTGGGCGTCGCAACCATCAATGTTATAACACTGACCAATGAACAGGTACCTATGTCAGTGTTGGTGGTACCAGTAATTGCAGCTCCCTTACACAATACCTACCACCACCACCTGAGGCACATGAAACACTTACAAGGGCTCAGATTGGCGAACCCAGTTACAAGTAACAATACCTTTGACATCACGCTGTTAATTGGGGCTGACTATTATTGGCAGTTTGTAGGTGATCACATAGTCCGTGGTGATGGACCTACGGCAATGCAATCCAAACTCGGCTATCTCCTATCTGGACCACTTACAATGTCCATTGCCTCACATGTTCAGACTAACGTATTCCATGTTGGATTACAACCAGTAGAAGGCAGCACATGCTCAGAAATTTGGAGTATTGAGTCAACTGATGCTACTCAGCAGCAAGGAGCAGACACAGAATTTCTCAATCAATATCAACAATCTTGCATTAGACGTGAAAGTGATGGTGCCTACTGTGTTAAGTTTCCATGGAAACAAGAGCACCCATACCTTCCAACTAATTACATGATTTGTAAGAGCATCACACGTTCATTAGCGCATAGACTCGGTCAGAACCCAGAACTGTTACACCGTTACGGAAAGATCATCTCAGACCAAGAACAGAAAGGCTTCATTGAACGAGTAGCAGAACCAGACACTGCAGCCACAAACAATGTGCACTATATACCACACCACCCGGTAAAGAAGGCTTCGTCAACAACACCAGTTAGGATTGTCTACAACTGTAGCTGTCGCCAATCAACGCATCCCAGTTTGAATGATGGTCTGATGACGGGGCCTTCCTTTCTAGCTGACTTATGTGGCATTCTCCTGCGCTTCCGCTCATACAGATTTGCAATCTCTACTGACCTAGAAAAAGCCTTCTTACATGTTCGACTTGATGAGGGGGACCGAGACTGTACACGTTTTTTGTGGCTATCTATACCATCCGATCCAGACAGTAAGCTTGTAACTTATCGATTCAAAACTGTCTTGTTTGGCTCCACCAGCTCACCTTTCATGCTAAATGCTACATTGCAATGTCATCTCAACACCTTTAATACACCAATAGCACATGATATGAAGAGAAACCTTTACGTGGATAACATCATCTCAGGGTGTGATACTGAAGAACAAGTTATTCATTACTACAAGGAAGCCAGAGCAATAATGAACCAAGCAAAGTTCAATCTACGTTCTTGGGCATCCAACAGTCATCAACTACAGTCTTTGGCTCGATCAGAAGGCACGGCTGACAAGGGTCCAGCTGTGAGCCTACTGGGTTTACTTTGGTCCACACCTACTGACACTATTACCTTTCCACCAAAACAGTTCTTAATTTCAACAGAAGAGCACTCAGTAACCAAGAGAATTGTCTTACAAATGGTATCAAAGATCTACTATCTACTCGGGTACTTATCACCAATTACCATTCGAGCTAGAATCCTCATACAGGAACTGTGGCAATCTGGTGTGGACTGGGATGAACCTATACACCAGAATCATCAGAAGACCTGGATTCAGATAGCTACAGATCTACAAGAAACCTCCAACTTGACTGTCCAAAGGTGCTATTTCATCCAGACTAGTAATGAACCAGCAGAGCTACACGTATTTTCTGATGCTAGCATGAAAGCATACGGAGCCGTAGCCTTCCTTAGAACTGGAAATCAAACCAGCTTTGTTCTTGCAAGATCGCGTGTCGTGCCACTCAAGGGTCACACACTCCCCAGACTAGAACTCATGGGTGCTGTCGTTGCCTCTCGACTTGCTCATTTCATTGTTTCAGCTCTTCAGTACACATCACTTCAGACTACCTCAGTCACACTGTGGAGCGACAGTCAGATTGTCCTTCATTGGTTGCACAGCTCAAAACGCCTCAAGCAGTTCATATCCAATAGAGTGCAAGAGATTAATGACACATTTCCTGATGCACCTTGGCGTTACTGCCCCACTGATCACAATCCAGCAGATCTATTGACTAGAGGCCTAACAACTGGCCAACTTGCCTCGTCACGGTTATGGCAACATGGTCCACAGTGGCTTACCAATAAGACGCAACAACCTGTATGGAACCACAGTGAGATACTACATTTACAAGTGGAAGAAGGTACTGTAGAAGATCTCTGAAGATAACCCACTCACCATGGCGACACAAGGCATTCACAATATCATTCAGATATCGAACTACAGCACACTGCACCGACTTCTACGTGTATCAGGCTATGTACTTCGTTTTATACACAACACCAAACAAGGCACTTCCAGAAAGACAGGACCATTATCTACAAATGAGATCAACAGATCCCTTTCCTTGTGGATTCACAGTTGTCAACAAACATCATTTTCTAAGGAAATACACAGTCTTCAATCTCAAACTAAGAAGAAACGATTACCTCTTGTAAGACAATTGCGTTTATTTTTGGACACTTTAGGCTACATACGCTGCGGAGGAAGGATCAACAATGCTCCAGTAGAGGAAGACACAAAATTCCCCTTCCTGTTACCCAGGAAGCACCACTTGACCAAGTTGATAGTATTCTCTGTTCATATTCAGCAGTTGCATGCAGGTGTTAACAGTACAGTAACCGCCTTGAGACAGCGATACTGGATCCCCTCAGCCCGACAACTAGTCAGAGGATTATTACACAAGTGTGTACCATGTCGCAAGACCATTGGCAAGCCCTATCCCATCCCTGAATCACCACCACTTCCTCATGCTAGAACCAAAGATGGAAAACCATTCGAAGTAACTGGAGTGGATTTCACCGGAGCCCTCTATGTAAGAGAACATGGTACCGAGATTAAAGCCTACATATGTTTGTTTACATGTGGGTTGTCTAGAGCAGTTCATCTGGAGGTAGTAAAAGACCTCAGTGTGGACACATTCCTACAAGCCTTCCGTAGATTTGTAGCACGGAAGTCATTGCCACAACTCTTACTATCAGACAATGCATCAACGTACGTGTCTGCTGCCAAGGAACTGGAACAGCTCTTTACCTCAAACCAGCTAGAGGAATCTCTGAGTGTTAGTGGAGTACAGTGGAAGTTTATACCGAAAAGAGCCCCGTGGTACGGTGGCTTCTGGGAGCGCCTCATCGGTATGACTAAGAATGTAATGAAGAAGGTGCTTGGAAGGTCGTTCATTTCATTTGAAGCTCTTCAGACATTGGCTGTTGAAATTGAAGCAGTCTTAAATGACCGCCCTTTAACTTACTTGTCTGCAGACGTCAACGACCCTGACCCCCTCACACCATCTCACTTATTGTACGGGCGACGTATTGTGTCACTACCGCATGCAATTGTTGAAGACGATGAAATCAATGATCCTACCTTCTTGACAAGTTCTATACTCCAGGAGAAAGCCAAGAGACAAGTGCAGATCCTACAACATTTCCAACAATGGTGGAAGAGAGAGTACCTAACCTCACTCAGAGACACTCACAGAGGTACAGATCCCTGCAAGCTAACAATCAAGGTTGGCGATATTGTGCTCGTGCATGATGACGTACCAAGATCCCGTTGGCAACTAGCTGTAATAGAAGAATTAATTGAGGGACTTGATGGAGGTATAAGAGCTGCCAAAATCAGAACAACTACAGGAAGAATCAACAGGCCAGTGGCGAAACTGTTTCCACTTGAAGTGAATGCTGTGAGTGAGGCAAATGCCACTACTGGAAGTGAGGCCAATGCTCAACCCTCTAATAATGCCCTAGATGGATCTGTTACCACAAGCAATACTGTTGGTAATCGTTCTACAAGGAATGCTGCTATTAGGGCTCGTAACCGTATCAAGGGATGGACAGATCTACTATCCGTGGCCCCGGAGGATGTCGATAATTAACTCACAGACTGAACTCTTATGTTAGCTAGTTCTTTGATTGTAATAGGTTTAGGCATATTTTCGTTCTTGTAGTTGTATTATGTTGTATTGTGGGTTTGGGGTACTTGGGTCACGTGAGAATTAAGATTGTTACACGTGTTGTGTAGTCTGTCGGCTCCTCCGTCTCCCATCTACCGAGTAACGTGAAACGCTCCGCCTCGCTTCCCTACACTTGGTATAAATAATTTTTGGAGGGGGGTCAGGAGCCCCCTTTGACCCCCCCCCCCCTTTATCCGCCCTTGATTCCAAATAGCTAATTTTACCATGGATACTACATGAATCTTACAACTAGGGCCTTGTGAGAAGGCTTGGTATCTTCTGATGTCTGGCTAGTTACCTATGTCCCTATCCAGCTTAGCCCCCCTTTCAAAAAATCCATCCCTGGGTACTAGGTGATACAAATTATAGGTGTATAATTACTAGCTTACCACAACTGGATGACAGGAATTAGTGTGGTACCAATTCTCAGCTATTCTGGATGCCGCACAGGCACTATGCTACAGCTGACTATTCGCCATTTTGTCTTGCACGTTTACACTAAGGTTAATGGATCACGTGATCTTTAGAAAAGTACTTAAAAGTTCCCCGTATAAGGTATGGAGTTGCTTACTTAAAATTTCCCCGTAATATAAGTGGCGTTGCTTACTTAAAGTTATCCCGTAATAGCAAGAGTACATAATATATATATATATTATGTACTCTTGGTAATAGATATGGAGTACCTTACTTAAAGTTTCCCCGTATATATCAAGGAATTCATTACGTTTTTAAGTAAATATATGTAGGATCCTGAAATAGCTATTATTGCACTGCATGAACATGCACTCCGCCGAGCAAATTGAAACGGAAACAATTTTATGCGCATAGCTACATCACAGCTATTATGTATAGTCACGTGCTCTGTTTAATTGAAAGCGGGCAGTATACGTTCAATCAAGAAAAATTGTGCAGTTACATAACTTGTTGTTTGTGAGCAACTAACACAATTGACGTAGCTAGCTACTGATTGTATATGCAGGATTGTGCTTGAGCTATTTAAGGGAAAGCAAGTGAATAGCTTCGTAGCTAAAAATGACGAAGAAGTTCGCCCTTGTGGAATGGATAGCAGACGAGCAATTTGGAACGATGCCCGTGTCAGCAGTACAGGATGCAGACAAGGACAAGCTGCATGTAGGGATGAAAACAAAGATTAGGTATCTTGTCAAAGGGAAACGATACTACGACGTGGAGATTCTTAAGCTATCTGGTTTGTTCAAGGCCGCCCAGAGAAATTAAGGGGCCCAGGGCAAAGAGTTAAAGTGGGGCCCTTGACCCAAGTTGTAAGGTGAAGACCAAAAAAAAAAAAAAAAAAAAAAAAAAAGGTCACAACCTGCTGGCAATGACAATAACTACCCATCACCAACCATATCTCCTTATCTATAAGCTTGCTATACTGCTCCTCTGAAGAATACTGTGACTGCTCTATTAGAGTATTTAGATCTGACTGCTCTATTAGAGTATATCGATCTTTTAAACAGGTATTCAGGGGGCCCCTTTCAGGCTGGGGCCGGGGCAAAATGCCCCAGTTGCCCCCCCCCCCCCCCCTGTGGGCGGCCCTGGGTTTGTTAACAATTGTGTTTGTTGTAAGCTAGCTAGCTAGCTGGATATAGCGTGAAAAAAAATCGAGTTTTATTATATACTCTTATAGGAGATTATCATTCGTTGCAAGCAGATGCCCAGAAACTAGCTGACTATGAACTCACTAAAGAAAAGTTTTTAGGGTGTGCTGTAACTTCAAGTTCATCGTCAGAGCCAGACCATGTGACAAGTGACGCTACAATTGCCAAACCACTGCCAAAAACGAAGAAAACCAATACACCCAAGTCAGTGCCACCTAAAAAAAAGAAAGGAAGTGCTGAACGAGAGGAAGAGATAAAACTTGCATTGCAAAAAGCAAAAAATATGGATTCAAGAGCCAGCATGATGGATATCACAAATAGTACGGAAGTGGAAAAGCAAAGTAAGTTATTGATAGGCTGCATATCAGCCATACATGTCAGTTTGGTTATATATAGCTACTTTAGCAGTTGACAAGGAGAAGCAAAGTAAGTTTGTTATTAATTGACATTAAATAATGTAAATTACGTATATGTTAACTGTATAGCAGCTGAAAGAAGGGAGAGGCAAAGCAAGAAGAAATGTGAAAACCAACGTAAGTATTTTAACAGACCTTGTGCATTATATATATATTTTATTCAATGTATGAAATTTTAATGCTGTTACAATAACAGTATGTTGATTATATTGTTGGATTTTATATATAGCAACCTCTGCTGCAAACTTCACAAGTACTGATAAATCCAATGTAAGATATCTATATCTGCTAGGCATATGTTGTTTGGCAATATTAGATTATGTATGTGGGTAGCTACAAATGCGTGACTGCATCTAGACTAGGTATTGGTAAATTGGCTACTTTTAATCATGAATATACTTACAGCAAACCTTTATACTAACTATTATTAATGTTAATTTTTAGGTTACCTATGTATCAAGGTATGACTATGATCAATATAACTATGGAAGCTATGAAAATGACAGTGACAGCTATTGGAATGCACAAAATTATTTGGTAAGTATGCTCACATTATTTTGTTATATAGTGTAAGTACATGTTTCATAAATTTTTTCAGGATGACTCATACTATGAAGAAGAATACAATCATCCATACACTGACTATTCTGTAGGATTTATCATTAGATGATACAGTACAGCAATAATACCTTGTGTTTTACAGGGTTATAATACTTCTAGTCCATTTCCAGGATCAGGAGCACCTGTGCTTTGTAATGACCACTGTAAGCTAACAATTGTTCATTAATAATATCACAGCATTATGATTGCTGGTCAAATCTAAGTAGTAGCTCTGGCTTGGTAAGCAAAATAGAACAATAATACACATGCAATGCATCTAAGTTGTACAAATCAGGGTAATTTATCGTCATCGTCAAGCTGCAGTAGCACTACTGGAGCCTTTAAGGTTTGATGATAAACACTTCAGCATTATACATGCATTAACATATATTTGTAGTGCTCAACCAGCTCATTGTCATCCTCATCAGCTAGTACTTCAAGCAGAGCCCCAAAAGTATGCATCCATTACATTAATTTCTGACACATCCTGTGTGCAAATATTCAATTATAATGTTTATTCCATTTTAGCATTACTTTACTGAAAACTCAACTTCTGCAAAGGTACACTAAACTTATTACAACATTACAAGGTTACCATAAATATAATTTAGAGACTTCATATGGAAAGTACAGCTTTCAAAAAGGTAATAACTATTTTACAGTAGTTCTGTGACTGTCATTTACTTCAACAGGAATTGCCTCCTCCTATTGAATTAGTGGAAGGATATGGTGTGTTTATCACCAGGAGAGCATTAGATGATGCTGTAGATAGCTGCCGCCATACTGCTACCCGGTTAATGCGAAATCTTGTGGGAGTTTTCTTCTCGGATGATATTTTAAGTCGGTCAAATGCCTGTGGTGGAGGGAAAAAAGATCATATAGCATTGGATCAAGATGTACTTGGGGCATGCTACAGTGAGTTATCATACTGTAAATATTGTGGTTACCTTTTATTTTATAGAGTTTGTTCTCAATAAGTTTCCAAGCACTGCGAAAACTGACTTGAAAGATGCAGTCAATGACTGTTGCTGCAATGCCAGACGGAAAATAAAAAGGCAGTGACCTAGTGCAAGAGACAGTAACATTTGATTAGCTACTTGTTATTTCATTACTTTATTATTATAAATAAATGAATATTTTATGGTTACCTAATGAACATGTAGGGTGGGTAGTGAATGCCATGTAGGAACCTGTAGAAGCTCTGTAGAAACCCTTACAATTGCTGGTGCATTACAGAGATATAACACATATGTGACAGATAAGTGACGACCACTTGACAAAACAGAACAAGATAAGTCACAGTTTCAAATACAGACCTGCCATCACCTAGAGACAGATCTGCAAATCCTAATCATGTGACAGACCTGTTTCATGGTAGAAATTTGTGTATGGGTATATACAGTGATAATTGATAACTACAAAAACAACAATTGCAATAATACAATTCTTCTGTACGTCAACTGACCTGAAATTCATGACACTCAATACCGAGACCTGTAAAAGAATAAGCAGGCACTGAAGTCAACCTTAAATTAAACACACATGCAAACTGACCTGGAACATCGGCCGCAACACCAAAGACACCTGTTTCGATATCTGACGAAACAATCCAGCAGGCACTGAATTAAAAAGAGAATGTGCAAAAAATCAATATGCCAGGCTGTACCAATAAAGGATGGATAACAAAATGAACTAAAAAATATATATCCCATATGCAGGTTAAGTGAGTAACATAACTGTTGGGTAAGCATGTAAACCAGAACATTAGGTCATTGGTCAAACAAAAGTACGCTATCACAAACTGGTCACTGATAATTGATAACTACAAAAAGAACAATTGCAATAATACAATTCCTCTGAACGTTAACTGACCTGAAATTCATGACACCTGTATCTTTGTTCTTGCATGGTCTCAACTTACATATGTACCATGATCACATTCAACTGCTAGTGGATAAACCAGTATGACCAGATGACCTGCAAAAACCAACAAGCAGGTGTTAAATACAATACACCTAAAGCCTGGAATATGAAACATATTATATAAGCATTATTCCACACTGATATAGTAATAGATTATAGGACGTTGTGGAACTTGCCTAAACGTGTAAACTTGAACAAGAGGACAACTGCATAATCTGGACACTTGGAATTGTCCAATACCTGATGAACAAGTTAGTACTAATGACATTCACTTCAACATTTTATCCCAGCTGGGTGAATCTCTTGTAACTGAGTAAAAAGGTGTTTATTTTCCACCTGCAACCAAAGTTCTACATTTCGATCTGTGGTTGAGTGTACATAAACTGACCAGGAAAATCAGTATGCCATAGCCGGGGTATGGAAATGGTTCCTTTCCTTCTGTTGTGACATTACTTACAGCTGACTGGTAAATGATCATCGATGTCCCCGTGGACCCCAACAATGAGT